>NC_056712.1:17306506-17556506 GCF_018831695.1 Puntigrus tetrazona
TCAATGAGGAAAACGCACTACTAAAAGAAAGATTCATCCATAAATGGAAAATCTGTTTTCGTAGAAGATCATTTTTTCCATACGATAACTATTATGACAACTGTGACACTTACAATGACCGTTTTATCGATAATCGCTCAAATTGTTTATTATAAGCGTGTGCTGCAGTTATTGTAGTGTTCAGTTTTACCATCACATTCAAACAAGCTTTTCAAAACCATATATTTTAATTAGTAATGACCTAGTCCTCATACAAAGCTATCATATGAATATATAACATGAGAACCACTTTCATCATGGAGCTTGATAACGCAAGTCCCCATTCACTTTCATTATATGTAAGGCAGCAGTGCGAACATTCGTCAAAATATCTTCTTTAATGTTCCAATAAAAAAATAAATTAATAATAATAATAATAATAATAATAATAATAATAATAATAATGCAGACCGGGATAATGTAGTTAATTTCATAAACAATGAATGTTTATGAATAACATGGGCATAACATGAAAACTATATACAACTCATAAATATGTCTGTCACACAGCATTTATCCACTACGAGCTCAAATCAGATCACATGAGAAATGACATTCAAACCTTTGCAGCCAGAGCACTGGATGAAGAAATTGATCAAGTCGAGTAGTGCGACATCTCTGTCATGTTTGTAGGACTCAATCCAGTCATCAACGACCGACTGCAAAAGAGGAGAGCAGAAATCTTGCAAAGGTCAAAATCTGCTCGACTACACAGCGGTACATCTGTCTGCATATTCTCCTGCCAACACTCAAATCCCTCCAGAAGCCACAAACCCGCAAGAGGGAATTTAAGATGCGGATGCCAGAGCGAGACAGAGGGCAGTGTAAAAGCCGGTAATATGCTCACTGACCTGCATGGCACTCTTTCCCAGTCTGACCACTTCAAAAAGCATGACATTTTCCATGCCGTTTTCCTGGTGGTGACCGTTCATGCGTCCAGGCCCTTTCCCGACTCCTTTCCCCTTCTCTCCAGGGCCCTTCTTTCCTTTCTTCGCCTGAAGCAGAGTGACATCGCAGGTCAACGCTGACGAACTGAATCAAACTCTCCACGAGTGAAAAACGGCTATGTTCAGCAAATGTGCAACAGTCAAATATCATGTGCGAATCGGTAACAAACAATAGTATTTATTAAATAATACTGTTAAAAAGCAGCTTATACAAAGATGATAAATAAATGTATATAAATATTATATATTTTATATAAACACACTGTAATAAACTTTTTTCCATCCAAAAATGAAAATATATAGATAAGCAGATATGGATGGATTTGTTCAATTGCTCTGATTTGTATTTTTTTTTTGCTCAAAACATGTTACGAACATCTTCATGCATTAAATACAAATCTCCACAAACCCATTTAAATCAGCACATTTTCAGCAATCTTTAATTTTCAAGTGAACCATTTCTAGAAGTCGCAATCTTAAGTTGTGACAGGTTCACAACCCTTGGCCAATTATTAGCTCCAGAAACATTTCCACGGAAAACGGGGTAAAAGGGCATTTAAAAGAGCCTTGCGAAATCCTGTAAAGACTTTCTGATAATCAAAAACATCAGAGTCCACTCATACCTTGCCCTTCCCGACAATGACATTCCTCCCATCAGGATCATCGAAATCAGTGTCTGATGAGAATCGGGTGTCAGTGTCCCTGTTCACACAAACAGATCGATGTTATCAGAGTGAAGGTGAACGTGTGAACGAATGCATGCGCGCAATCTGTATTCATCACTCCGGTGCGTGTACTCACTGAGTGTAATGAAACTCTGTTTGTAATTCCGGTGCAGCTATCATTTCTTTAACATCTTCTGGTCCACTTCAACTTATCAAGGGCTTTGTCTTCATACACGCAGGGCAACAGCGGGTAATTTTGTCGCATAAACCTAAAAACGAAACAAACAAAAAAACACATACACGCACAAAAAAATGGTGAAAAAAAAGAGTAACACGTTAAAAAATGCATGCATGTTAATCTCAAGCAGTAATTATTCTTTATGTCATAACTCAACTTTGGCAAGTTTGTGGACTCATTTTTTAATTGCTGTCTTATATTCACATGCATCGGCTGGCTGTCGCAACGCATCTCGTTTTTTTTCATGTTCTCAAGCTACGAGACGTGCATTTTAATACAGTCTGAATGTCACCGTGCACAGTGTTGAAGCAAAACTTCTGCGTCAAAAAAAATGGTTTGCGAGGTCAAGTGGCAACAAAATTAAAAACCTGCCACGCACTTGTGCATATTTCTAACTGAATTCAAGCCGTGTTATTACTGTCATGCCGTGTTAATCCTCATCCAAAAATTATTCAGCTTACACGATTACGTCTCAGCGCAGCAGTACACGTGGACTAATAAAAATCAAAACTGCATCCCAAAAACTCATAACAATTAGTCTGCTCGCTTTACTATGCCTGCGACTTCAATCGGTCTGTCATTATGGTTAGGCAGAGCAAATGCGGTCATGTTGCAGCCATAGGGGGGCAGTGTGGCTCCACATCAGCCTCCTGAGCGGATCACTCAGACAGAGACTCTTTCAGTCCGTGTGAAGGAACTCCAGTGAAAGCTGAAGGCGCCTGCACCATTTCTAGTAACAGCAGCATTTCAAAACAACAACGATAACGGCAAATAAAGCAGATATTTTCGACCTTGGAAGCATTTCTCCATTTCTCAAGTTAATGATATTTAAAAGCACACTTTCACAGAAAGCTACAGCCAATATTCTACACATAAGAGCACCCTCTCCAAAAGGTTTAATGACACAAAACCCATTTTCTGATTATTTTAAAGAGACAGTACGCCAAAAATGAAAAACAGGTCATCATTTAATCTCGCCTTGTGTCATTTATACCTGTATGGCTTTCTTTTTTCTATTGAAGATTGTTTTATTATTAAGTAAATCAAGAGGTTCACTTCAAATTTATTTAATTTAAATTTAGATCGATTGCTTTGTTTCCAAACAGAGATTAAAATTACTACAATGTTGCTTTTTTATCTTGATGCCGTTTGCTTTAGGTTTCTAAACGGGCCAAAAGAGTTATTACAAGTCAGGTAAACCGTTGTCTCATCGATCAAATGTTCTTTTATTATGTTAAGTTTCCACTTAGCTGTCACTCATCGGGATAGCACAACGGCTTTTTTGTAGTTGTCGTTATATTAATTCAGAATGAATCGTCAAAACACTTAAAATGCCATGAAAAAAGAGCGCTTTGTTTTTGAACGGCGAAGGCGTACTCACCCACAGGTTTATTTTGAGGGATTAGCAAAACAACAAAGCTATCTCTTTTCGCGAAACGTACGTGTTTACCCATCGTGCACTTTTATATAACATGGTTTGTCGGTCCATTGGATCGGATTGCCTTTTAAATCGAGCCGAGACCGATTGTTTTGGCGCGGTTCCGAGCGCGATCGCCGCGTTCACATACGTCCAAACGAACCGAGCTGAGGTTCCGAAATCATAATAATAATAATACCTTCTCTATGAACTACAGTTTTTGTTTTTTTGAACCAGTTTAAAAGCACGTGAGATATCCGAGCAACGCAGTATGATCGGCGCGCGAGAGGACCACAGCTCGCGACGCGCGCGCAACAAAACGCTGCAATTAACAATGTAATACAAATCTCACTGCACGAAAGACTACCGTGATTATCCACCAAGACCTCACTAAATGGCTGTTTAACAGGGTGCTGGACCAGCGCATATCAAATAGCTTATTTGCAAATAGCCAGCAGCATTTAGCTGCGAACAAGATCTGCTACTGCTAGTCAAAGGTGGACTTCCCTTTGGTCCAACTTCATATGAGGTGGTCCTAACACGAAAAAATAAGTGCAACGTACTTTTGTGTTCATATTGTATTGCAAAATACAGGTATGGTTAGGGACAGGTTTGGTGGCTCGGGCAGGTTTAAGGTGTAAAGAATGGGTCAACAGTGTAATCATGTAAACTTAATTACATGCAGGTATTTTTTTTAATAAGTAAAATGTAAAACGTGCAAGTACAGGATAAGTGCAATGCATCAAATGACTCGTTTAAGTGTATTACACCAGGCCACTGAATATAAAGTAGGATCAAATCTACAAGAAAGTAAATATGAATGGACGGAGCATTTCTCTGATAAATGATGAATCTTGTGAAGTGGAGCTTCCACCTTGATCTATCAGTCCGCATATTTTTTGCCATTCGACTATACGTTCAGAAATTCTCGTGGTTGAGAGGTGCACATGAAAAGTTGCTTTATTTATGCTGAACATCTGTTGCATGTCAAAACATTAGGCTTAACTAATATATATATATATATATATATATATATATATATATATATATATATATATATATATGTATTTTTTTGCCCACCAGAAAGGCAGATCAGTGACAGAGTAAAACTGCTATTAAAGATACAATATTTTCTGCATGCTATGAGTTATAAAATTAAGGTTTTTACCCAAAATGGCATGTATTTTAAAGTGTTTCAAGACGAACTAACATTAATGCTATGCTGTTGACTTTTGTTGATTTGTTGCATTTAAAGAGAATATAAAAGCATTTTTGTTTATTTTCCATTAAATGTGAATGTTTACAATAAAGCTGCCAAAATTGTGGAAATTCTACAATACAAATATATTGAAAATTACATGTTTTACTTTTAAGGACCTAAAAAAAAAAAATCAAATAATCAATCAATCACTTTTATTTAAATAGCACTTTTAACAATATAGATTGTGTCAAAGCACCGAACAAATAGGAAAATACAATGATAATTACCCCTCACTTGACTTAAAAATATAACTGAGGGAAATTAATTTATTAGGTTGTTACTGAAATACTCTTACGAGACACTTCGAGATGAAGGCAGAGCAGCAGAAACACACAAAAAAGCAGATGGCATCTGTGTTGTCACAAAATTATTTTCATTAATGATGTAGCGCCTTTATCACAGATGCACCCATTTCGTCAGACAACACTGCTGAAAAACACCACTACATCAAAACAAGAAGCACGAGTGTGGAGAATTACAGTACAATGAAAGTGAGCCGTTCCGAGCTGTGCGCTGAAGATGTGCCCGCGGTTCAGAATGAAAACAAGTGGGCGTGGCTCGCCGAGTCTGTCATATCGCGCTGCTTCCTTGCTGATTGGCTAGCCGGATTCCACCGTTTCCAGGAAACATCTCGGAGCGCCGGAGCTTCACGTCTACCTCTGCGGCCATATAAGGAAACAACACGTCCGCCCTCCTTCTCTCCGCATCCAATCAGAGGCCGGCTAACATTTGTGGACGTAAACATGAACAGAGAGAGCAGGAAGGAACCGGGCCACCGCTGTAAAAAATGACGCATTTGGACACTGCCCATTATTTCAAACGGACCGTTTTATGCGAGTAACGCACGATCTACAAACGCTCCGAATGATAATGCTCCGTTAAAAGCATTCCAACGACAGCAAGTATAACGCGGACCCATTACCCGCAACACTTTGAATTCGGCCATATATGTGCATAAAGAGGTGTGGCTTTCAGTGCATAGACGTGTGCGAACCAAATAAGTTTTAAATGGCATAATTTCGGAGTACATTATCAGTGGCAAAAAATAATAATAATAAAAGACGTGTCGAATACGACGTTCTTCTCTGCACCAAACGCAGGGCAAAAAGCGTGTGCCGAGTACGTGAGATAACAGTTATGTAATACCCAGCAAGTAACAATAAGCAGAATTTGTGCGCGGACGCAATAAAGCTCAATTTTTTATTATAGAATATTCGGCGGCGAGGCGGGAATTTAAAAGCGGCATCACAATCGACAACAAGGAAAAGTGGCGCCAAATGACGCTTCTACCCACAGCCATTGTGAACCACACACACACACGCACACACACACACGCACGACAATGACAGCTTAGCCCAAAACTAATACTGCCCCATTATTTTATGCCGTTCGCTACCAATGTGTGTACGTAATATATAAAACACATAATGAAAAACCGAACCTGGCCTCTATATACATTAAAAATTCTGCCCATTGCATCCGCTTCCTCTTATCATATAACGATAGTACGAAATAACCGGTTTTCGCTTTGTAAGTAAACAAAACCAAACATCGTAAACCGAACTGCACAGATCCTTGCATTACGCAAATAAAACGTTAGTGCAACGTCCTATGCATCCTACACAAACTTCACAATAGCACGCCACAAATAACAGCTCGGCATTAGCCATTTTACCGAGTGACAGATAAATTTGCGCCAAAATGCCATAAAGTTTGATTGGACGCACTGCCTCTGACGTCAACAACAAAAGATATGGGAAGTGTCTTTTCCCCCTTTTAAAAGTTGATCGGCACATTTTCTGCCCCACATAAGCCCCATTACATAGTTTTATTAAGCACGGCGTTAGCACCCTATCAAAACAGAAGTGAGAACCATTTTTTGGGTCACGACCCACTGGTCTAGAGAAGTGAGAAATAATGGGATCTGCTAATGTATGGAGCTAGTATGTGAAGTTGAGCGCTGAGATCAGGCGGACGCTCGCAAACTCCTCCTCGTCGCACTTCTTACCACGATATTACTTCATTACTCGCGGTGTTTTACTTCCAACGCACAATTATCACCGTCAAACGTCGAGCCTCTGAGCGCAAAAGCAGGCCGCGGCGGCGAAACCGCACAGTAGTTTGACGGAACGACTTAAAATACGATCAGAAGGGGAGAAAAATCTCCATCTTGAAGTCAATCCAGCACAGCTGTTTTCGGGATTCTCCATTTTGGCTCCGCTCGCTTCCAGTCATTATGCACGCGCACCTACCACACGCGCACATATAACGCGTAAAAAATGGCCAGCGAGCGCGTTTAAAAACGACAACGTGGTGAAATCGGCACAATAGGCGCGACATCAGCTTTTCCATCTCGGAAAAGGGGGGAAAACATCGCGTCCTCGTCCTCCATCTTGCCTCTCAATTTGTGTTCCTGACTGTGCAGGGTAAGGTTAGCCCGCTAGCTAACTGTTTACCAATGAAACGCCACGAAACACGCAAACTACGCTGGTTCGCGAAAACACAATACGCTTGTTTGATTTCCCAAAGAGCGCGGCGATGCGGTTTTTATCGTTTGAACGCGGCAACGGAAGCACGGCGGCTCGTTTCGTATCCTGTCCCTCGCTTACCAGGCTAGCGCGGCTAACACATCATCCAAATAACCCTAAAGCCACTAATTTCTATAAATCTCTCCGCCATTTTACCACTTACCCGATCGTCAGGGTCGGTTCCGGATTGTTTATAAGGACTTCTTGAAGCTCTAGATGGACTCCAGTGGCTTTAAAGTGCGCGTTCGCGGCTATTTCATGGATGTAGTTTGAAAGTGGCGGTCAGAGGCGGTTTTGGACACGCTCTTACCCCGCTTGCTCCGTTCGGTTTGTTGTTCCGATCACTCACAGAGAACCTACCGGTGTTGAGCTGCCACCTGGTGGACAGAGCAGGGACTGCAGCCCTGAGCTCGAGACTGACGTTTAGTGGTCGAGGCCTTTAGGTGCAAAACGCTCGGCGCGATAGACGCTAGTGCCAGAAAACTATTTTTTGGACAGTATTTGCCTCTGTGGGGACATTTCACGAAGCTCATATAATTGTAAGATTAATTTAAGCCGTCAATCGAAAAAAATAACTTCAATGTGCGAGCTAATGTAACATACGTTTACATTTTTAATGAGGAAAAGTAACTAATCTGACAGCTACAGGTCAGTACAAATGTTTGCAAGAAAGGCGTAGTAAACGAAATATGACACAATATGCGTTTAGTTAATGTATAGTGAAATGCATTAATCTGCACGCTATCATTGGGAGAATTTTGTAAACATAAAAGCTTTTGGTCTTTCAGTTTATGAATCTTAAAAATGACAAATGAAAGAACAGGATAATATCCACAGTGAAGTCCACTTTTATTGTCATAATGGATGATAAAATCATTATTAAAAAAGGAACTGTGAGAACAGAATGGTATAGAAAAAAAACAAACAAACCTGGACTGGTGAAGTTTAAATGAACCTTGATTTAAAGCCTCAAGCAATTATTTTATAATAAATAAATAAGTGATCAAATGTAAGGTGTGAAACATGATTATGTTAAAAACATAATCGAACAATTAAAATGTTAAAAAGTAGACTACATAAAAGGCACTATTGTGATTCACATGAATCGGACTATTTGAGGAAAGCAGCTAAATAGAACTTCTATTCAAGATGTCATGTTCTGCAATACATTACAAGTTAAATTATGTAGTGTATCCCTGCCCTGATCGAAAACCAAACGTCTATGTACAGCTCGTTATTTTGAAGTCTTGTTAAAAAAAAATAAAACAACATCTACATATGCAAGTCTACATATATACACACACAGCTTAAATTTTTTTTCACACATCTATGTGCAATTTTAGGAATGATTACATTCTGCCACTTTGAATAAGTATCAGTATTTCTTTTGGAGTGTTGGCGTCTCTGTCTTTCAGGCATTGTAGGTCTTGATCTTCTGCGTGATGGTGGCGCAGCAGATGGGACACTTGTTCAGGGGTTCGGAGCATTCCTGACAGGTGACCAGGTGTCCACAGGGAATGAAGACGATGTTAATATCGCTGTCCATGCAGACTTTACAGAGCTTCTCCCTCTGGAGTTTCTCAAGTTTTGTCATGGGGTCCTCTGTGGAAAGAAAGAAAGAAAGAAAGAAAGAAAGAAAGAAAGAAAGAAAGAAATTAGCCCTAATATATAAAAACAAGCGCCTATCTGTCAGTTTCCACAATGTTTGGCATGCTATTTTTAGGGGTATGAATTATGCACTTAATTTACGGATTTATGCATTTAACTTAAATTTTTTTGCATTGGTAAGTAAAGAGTAAATGCTTTTTTTAAGAGCAAAACCTAAAGCAAACACATACATGTGTATATATATAGAATTCACTTAATGCACCATTTAAAAGTCCCTTGCATACAAATCAGAAAAAAAAGGAAGCACTCGCCAGCTTTCTCAGGTGTGACGTCGGGACTGAGGTCTTGAATAAGGTCCTCTACTGAAGTATAACCCTCAGTGTTCTGACGTAGCTTCTGCAGAATGGTGCGCTCCACTTTGATGGGGTCAAAACCCATATCTACAGCCTTTTGTGCAATCTTTGACTGCAGGACGTTCTGTGCTGCTGAACACAAAGTAGAAAATCAAGTATCTGGGACAGACGGGGTTTTTCCAGAGATACTGCAGACAGCAGTTATTAAAGCTACGATTATGGAGTCATTGGATTTGAAAGCAAGTAAAACTCTTACCTTCCTTGTCACTTGAAAAACCATTCTGACTTGATCTCTGAAAGGCCAAATAACATGCATGTGTAACTACATATAGCGCACACTATTTGTACCAGAATAAAATGATTGTGTTCATTCTATTCATTTCATTTTCTGTTAAATAATTGTGTAAAGTAGTAACTCACTGAATGGTCTCCTTTTGGATGTCTCAGCTGCATGCTGTTGACATATTCTCCTCCCTTTTCTGCCAGAAGAAAACTGCAGCTGGGGGCCAATTATAATAATTTCACAATTAAAAACTACAATTTTAAACATGGTTAATGCTTGCCTGACATGATCAATATATAAAATATCTTGAAATTGTATTTTAGATCAATACTGTTAAAACAGATTTTTAGATCATTTGTATCATTTTTTAAAAATTAATTTTTTAGGTATGAAGAACTATTAAAAAAAAAAAAAAAAAAAAAAAAAAACTTTTAAAGTATGAATTCAGAATGACTTTATTTCATTCCTCAAATTGTATGGACCAATGTTCTTTACGAACAATATTAATTATCAGATAATATTAGGGTCTATACTTTGGCCGTTTCTGTTGATATTAGATTTTTTTTTTGTTAATTTACACAAACAAAACTGCATCAACTCTGTTAAAATGTTATCTTTAGTAATCTTAGAACCAATAACCTTATTATGTATAGTATGATGGATAAATGTAAATAATGTAAAAATAAAAACATTTCAAAATTTATGTAATAAAACAAAAATGAAGCTTAAATAAAATTTTAATTTAAGTTTAATTTGGAGTACTAAAAATAAAAACTATATAGGTAAAGAAAATATACAAAAACAATTACTAAAATTATATTGAAAATAAACATACATTGAAATTTAGAATCTTAAACTAATATATATATATATATATATATACACACACATACACTAAAATAATACTGGTACATTATATTGTGATCCCCAAATTCACATTAAAATTATCAATTAATTGTTTCATGGTTTTCCTTAATTTTATATACCAACTATAAAATAGTACAGAATTACTCTACTCCACTTATTCTTACATTTTGCAGTGAACACGCAAATCCAAACTGAGGTCAATGTCTCAAATTATAGAAAAAAAGCAATTCACCCTGGATAGTGCCTAGCATGCTCCTCCCAAGGGTCTTCATCAGGCCTCCACCCTTTCAGTCCTCCTCCACATCTGAAGCAGAGCACATGGTCCTGTTCCCCTAAATGACCAAAACACCACAACAGTTTGTTCTACGTCTTTCGACAAAGTGCTGCAAGGATGACATTTTTGAAAACCTCTTTAGCACTTTCTGCCATCCTGAAATAGCCGTTTTCCTTTTCTTTTTCAAATGGGTGGTCGGAAGCATACTGACGATGCCATTTAAGTGACGCGTGCACGTTGTGGTTCTTCAGCAGCCTACGTTCAGCATTTAACTTCTACAAATATTTTTTTTACGATTACGTAGCTAGCTATATGAGAGAACAATGCATGCAGGCCGATTAAGCTTGTAGAAACATTACTGTAGTTACCTCTGCTGTAGAAACCAGCTCTGGCCAGTCTCTCGGGGTCTATGGGATGCTGTCTGCCTCTGAAGGTTTCAAGACGCCCCTCAAAAGACTCCACAGAGGCTCTCTGATCATTCACCCTGGGCCTTGGTGTTGTCAGCGGCACATTGCCCACATCGTGGCCTAAGATGAAGAAGCAGTTCGGGTAGTGCTTTGCATGTTCGCCCCAGGCTTCGTCGCCTGGCTCCCAACCTGCCAGCTCCTGCCCACAACAGAAGCACTTCACAATGTCATTTGTTCCCAAGTAATACATCCCCGCCGCCGCCAGGTCTTCAGGTCGAACTGGAACATCTGCAGGCCACTCACTAAAAGTATTCAGCCGAGCTTCCTCGCTCTTCATGTGCGGCACAACGGGATAAATGGTCTCATCCATCACCTCTCCTGTGCGGAGCTGGAACTCCCTGGCTTCAGCCTCTTCGTCATAGGTAGGCCTTTGAATGAAGTCTGAGGCTCTCATACCATGAGCACAGCTAAGAAACGTGCAGTTGGGAGATGCTTGGTGATGTCTCTTCAATGGGGCATCCTCTCGGTTCCAGTCTTCCACTGTCGCATGGCAGCTAAAACAGCGCACCCTGTCTGCCTGACCTGTAAAATAAAAGCCTGCCCGGGCCAGGCGCTGGGCTGACAATTCTCCAGAACGGGGGAAGTGCTGGAAGGAACTCACACGATTAGGCATGGATGACCATGCATCATCAGCTTCGATTTCGCCATCTTGACTTGAGCGTGCCATTATTGCTTGTAACAAAATATCTGTTAAAAAGAAGAAGAAAAATTAAATTCAAATATGTATGCAGAGATCAAAAGTACATGTATATTAGCAGTCAAAAAGTTAATTCATTAAGAAAGAAGTCTGCATTATGCTCAACAAGGCTACACTTATTTGATTTAAAAAAAACAAAACAACAACAGTAAAACAGTAATAATGCAAAATATTATATCGCTCAGAAATCATTTTAATATACTGATGTTGCTCAGTTATTAATTTGATCAAAAAGCACTGCTTTTAACATTAATAATAATAATAATAATAATAATAAAGGTTTGAGCAACAAATCAGCATATTAGAATAATTTCTGAAGAATCATGTGATACTAAAACTTTAGTTATGACGCTGAAAATGCAACTGAATCACAGGCAGAAATTATATTAAAAATATGAGAAATAATAATAATAATAATAATAGGAATATTTCACAACATTTCTGTAATTATTAAAATAAGAGATATGTCATAAAAAAAAAAAAAAAAAAAAAAAGTTAACTAAATGAAAAATATGCCAAACCTTCTAAAGAAAACAGAACACAGTATATTGTTAAGGCCGGCTGTTAGTTTGCTGATGTACTTGCTCGGATCAATAAGTTTAGACAAGTTTGAGCAATAATGCTCGCTTGTGTAATTAGTGAGAAGTTTCAACCATTATCTTATTTGCAAACAGGGTTAAGAAAGAGGTTGTGTGATTAACAGGACAATGGTCTGTTATCAAACTGACTCACTAGGACACAGTGAACCCGATGGGCTGATCAGAACATTCCACAGCTGCTGTGAAACTGCCGGCAAGTGTTGCGTTTACAATGTTTTGTGCATGATTCATATCCACCGCCGACACACATTCAACGGATCTAGGAATGCAATGCTAGGAATGTTTATAAGACTACAAAAATTTTATCCGGGAGAGTCATTCAGAGTTCCTGTCGCTTTAAGAGACAGAGGCGTTGTCGGTCACGTGTGTACAGCGCCTCCAGCATGTGTGGGGTGATTCAGATATAACATCCACCCTGTTTCTTACTGCTAAAGAACATTTAGAAACCGCATCATCTAGCCCAACTACACTGTCGTTGACATAACTTAATCATGTGGTTGTACATCACAGACGTTGCAAACTAAAGGTCTTATGTAACTTTATAAAGAAAGTGGAATTACCGCGCCTTATGTTGTCACCTCTTAACATGAGCAATCATAACATTATCTCACACATCTGTGCATCACAACATGCCACTGCAGAGTCAAAAGATGTCCTGCCCTAGTGTTGCTATTAGGGCTATTGCTGCAGGTTCGTTTATATGTCTGCAGGTTGAAGTGACCGCAATAACGTGGTATACAGTACCTGGAATAAGAGGGGAATCCTGCCACACACGCACAAAAAAACCCTGAAAGCCATTTTTAATCAGGGGACACCCCCTTGAAGCGTCATTTTAGCGGGTTTGTTTCGAAAACCTGGCAACCCAGGTTCTTAGAAAAATGCAGGACTTTTTGAACTGCAAATAAATTACACAGAAGGAGGTTTGATATAACTTTCCATCCCAAATCACGAATTTCTTTTCACTCTAAGAATTCTTTAAATATAACGTATAACAGAAAATACAAGTACAATCTCCATAATATAATTATAAGGAGCTTCCTTCCATAATGCTCAACATTTGGGATTTGTATTCTGTAATTTGTAATTTTAGTCGTAACGTTACCTTAGCTATATATTGTCCAATTAATCCTACATTTTACACATTTAGTCATTTTGCAGTCGTCTTTATCTAAATGTATGGTTTGTTAGGATTATATACTCCGCAATAGTAATTAGGCAATATATAACGTACAAGGCATAGATCAATGCAAAGCTTGTTTATGCAGCTTTTAGATCACAATTAAAAATGACTGGTCTTGTGGTCAGGGTCATATATATATATATATATATATATATATATATATATATATATATATATATATATATATATCGTAAATTATTTTGTAAAAAGAGGGTTTGCTAACAGCAAAGATCTGCATGTGTGCACACGATAACATGTGGCGGATTTCGATAGTTTCAGTTTGACAACCCGTGCGCTTCACGTTGGATTGGAAAGCTAAAAGAGCACGATCAAAGAAGGCAAAACATTCAAAAGGAGGCCGCGTTAGAGAGCACGGTCGGACTTTGACCTTAACTTGACTGAATCAGGCTGTTGGGATTAAGAAGAGCGCACTAGCGTTAGCATTTAGCTAACCGTCCGCGATGTCAATAAACCTTAACGTCTGCTTACCTTCGGTGAGGAAAGGCGTTATCGACTGGACATCTACTTCGGTACCTGAAAGACGACAAGCTTCTCTCCGTTCTGCCCTTGGACGAAGCAAATAAATGAGTACTAGTCAACGCAGAGGGCGGAAACCATTTAAATACTTCTATAGTGACACCCCAGACTGGAACATACTATGGTTTAACCTGGAACATGAATATTAATTAGGTAATGTGACGTTCCCTTATCCTATTGGCTGGTGTTGTTTTAGGAACGTCATCGCAAGCGGGGCTCTCCATCAAGTATAGTAATACTTTGATTGAAGTGTAGTTAGAATTCGATTTCGCTTTCTTCACCCACTTGTAGGGAATTTTTCTGTCGTGTTACGATTAAGCTCACCATTTTCAGTTATCCCCTACATATCATACAGAGTATTTATTTTCCCGAAACTTTAAAAGAATATCAAACATAATACCACATTTTCCAGCTGAGTTGAATATTGTTTTTAAATTCAGCTGGAATTAGCGCTCGGCAGATTTTAAATTTAATTCCATTCTTGATCAATCAGTAGTTTTTTTGTAATTAAATAATTAAAATAATATGCATGTCTTTTAAGTTGAAATTAAATTAAAACAAACATTTAAATTAAACCTTTCCTTATTCAGACATTTTATGTAGTGTTTCTGTACCAATTCAGAGCTGAAATTTAAATTGTTACACGCTTAATCATAGGTTTTTCTTACTACAGAAAAATCTGGAAATGAATGGGATCTTGAAAACAGGAACTCTGCATCTATTATAGGTTATACTTTCTATATATTTGCATGAACTAAAATCCAGCATAAATACACGATGACACAAAACAACATTCTTGTCATAGCCATTGACTTTTGCGGTATGCTAGTACTGTTGCAGTTTCGCAACTAGAAACTTGATTCTCTATGGGGTTCAGGGCCGGCCAGTCAAGCACACCAGCACCATAGTCACCGAGGGCAGGTGTCAAATTCTGCTGAAAAATCACAATGGACCAAAACCAGCTGATGACATTGCCCCCCAAATCATCACAGACTGTGGAAACTTAACAGTGGACTTCACGCAACTTAGGCTACGAGCTCCTCCACCCTTCGTCCAGACTGTAGGAGCTCGGTTTCCAAATGAACTACAAAACTTTCTCTCATCTTTGGACTTTGGACAACGGTCCAGTTCTTCTTCTCCTTAGCCTCCGACGACGTTTGCGGTTCAGGAGTGGCTTAACAAGGGAAATACAACAACTGTAGCCGAATTCCTTGACACATGCGGTACCTTGACCCCAGCCTTAGTCCATTCCTTGTGAAGTTCTTGAATCGATTTTGCTCGACAATCCTCGTAAGGCTTGCGGTTCTCCCAGTATCTTTTTCTCCCACGTTTTCCTTCCACTCAACTTTCTGTTAGCATGCTTGGATACAGCCAGCTTCTTTGGCAGTGAACGGTTTCAAGGACTGTCTTCTGGACAACTGTCAGATCAGCAGTCTTCCCCATGATTGTGTAGCCTAGTGAACCAAACGGAGAGGCCATTTTGAAGGACAGTATAGGACAGATAAAACAAGCCCTTCTAAGATTAGATACAAAGAAAGCAAGTTTCCCCCAGATGATACACCTCTTTGGCTTCTCAAGAATCATGCAGAAAACCTCATCCTCACCCTTTAGCCTTGCCACGTAACCCTAGAGAAAGAATACACACCAGCATGTGTTAACATCTTTTACTCTTACTACTTCTAAAAAGGCTACACACTTCAATCCATATGAATATAGGTGGCTATACTACTTCCCCGTCGAAAAAAAACATCATATGCAGCAAAAGGACCAGCATAAACCAGCTTAAACCAGAATCCCAGCTTCAAAACATTCCTGTGAAATTATCACATTGACGACTATCTAAAAAGGCGTCTCTATGTTTCCATTTTTTTTTTTTTTTGTAAAACATGGAGGTTCTGCTGATGATTTAGTGCAGGCTTTCTCAACTATGGTCCTCAAATTTTAGCTCCATCCCTAAACAATTAACCATGAATCAGTTCAAGGGCCTGTTCCTTTAAGCAAGTTTACCAAATAAGCCAGGCTTATTTAAGATAGTCTGAATTATTTTAAACCAAATCAACTTAGAATAAGTCAGACTAGCTGAAATAAACCTTGCTTATTTTGTAAACGTCTGAGAGAGCAAGCCAATATCAAATTCATACAAGAGATTATTCAGAAGGATCGTCGTCTTCGTGATCTTTAGCAAAGCATGACATTTTTACAGCTGCCTTTGTATTTTTCCAAACATTTTATGTTCATGTGCGTGTGTGAATGAACACTATTTTGTTGATGTATAGACAGGTATATGTGCAAATGTCTATCTTTAATTATTTTTGGAGTAGTGTTAATAATATGTGGTATCTTGGGTATTTTAGTGCTTTGTGTTTTCTTGCAATTCGTTGCACTTTCTGCTGTAATTCAATCCCAGTATTGCGAAGCAGAATAGTAAATAAACTTCAAACTGACTGAACCGGTTGTAATAATTTGAAATACTACAAAAAAAAAAAACACGTTCACTTTAAGTTAGGGATGATTATATGATGGAGCAGAATTCACGAGAACAGAAATGTTAGATCCTCAAGATTAATTGTGTGTTTCTTTCTTTCTTAATCCAAGGAGGAAACAGAAGACAGGGTTAATCACTATTAAATTTCAGGAGGCTGCCCAAAATGCACAGACAGCGCATGGTGGTTTTCCATATCGTCATGGGGAATTGGGTTGAGCAGTAGATAATAGGAAGTTTTCTTCACCACTACCCTATTTTATGCGGTGAAACTTTTGCTGACAAGTTGGCACCTAAAACTGGCATTGCATGAAATGCATTCATAGGTTTTTTTTTTTTTTTTTTTGAGTTCAGCAGCCTAAAACGATTTAAGTTACTGTAAGAAGATGTCTGCTTAAATACCTATTCAGTATTTCCTTGACAAGAAAAGCATGGCCATAGGTTTGAATATATTAAATATTAAAAAGTAGAACTATTAGCTGAATGACAAAGAAGTATCTAATAAACACTACAGTTTAAAAGTTAGATCACCAAGGCTGCTATCTGATAAAAAGAAATACAAAGAAACATTGTGAGATAACATTTTCTAAGTGAGTATATGGTTTTTTTATTCCTGTGATCAAAGCAGAATTTTTAGCATTATTACTCCAGACGTAAGTGTCACACGATCCTTCAGAAATCATTTTAATATGCTGGCTTTCTGCTGAACAAACAATTGTGCCGATTAAGAATTTTGTGGAATAGAAAGTTCAAAAGAACATTATTTAATTTTTAATTTTTTAAATAAATGTGTTACTGTTGTTGTTGAATTTTAATTAGATGTCTCCGTATTTAATTGAGTATAGACTTACCTTTTAACACAACACTTAGATATGACTGCAACAATAAATTTTATTCAATTACAATTTATTTTCATTATAAAAAAAAAAAAACAAGCATCAAGATGAAAGAATAGACTATGGTGTTGTCATTTTTGCACACAGATACAAACCTAGAAATGACACGTGATTAAGAACAAAATCAGCTTTAGGTTTAACAGAAATAAAGCATCCGTTGCTGAAGTCAAAATAATCAGAATGTTATCTGTAAATCTAAAATCCTAAAGTGACCAATATATTAAGCCATGAGCTTTTAAACTGCCAAAAAAAATTAACGTTGATGACATAATGTTGACTTTATTCTCTGCAGCGAACATCTGTGAAAACGCCCAGCACAAAGCAGTTCCTCTACTGTGTCTCTCTCAGATACTCTCATAAACAATATTATTCATACATGAAGAGCAGCTTAATCAACAGCTCCAAGTGCATTCTTTCATTTCTGTTCAGGGTCCATCAACCCTCCACGATGCGCTTCAACACAGATCCCAGGGCACCTTTAGCTACTTGTAGAGGCGTCATCTTTTCCTTGTTCTCGATGTAGATGCTGGCGCCATGTTCCACGAGGAGTTTTGCGGCCTCCGTTCGCTCCTCGTCGCATGCGAGATGACTAGCAAAAACAATAAAACGCTCATGGAGAACTGCTCCGAGGAAGCATTTATACACCATTACACGGATACGCCGTGGTTCTACTCACAGTGGTGTGTTTCCCTCCGAGTCTTGAATGTTGGTAGAAGCGCTCTCTTTCAAAAGAAGCTGAATGAGTCGATAGTTGCCTTTGGCAGAAGCTCTGTGTAGAGGAGTTGATTCCAGTTTATCTGTGGCGTTGGGGTCTGCACCATTTTCTAGCAAAATCTGGGCTATCTTTTGGGAGAACAATAAAAAAAAAAGACAATGCATTCTAATTATTTTATTTAAATAAATGAGAAAATGAGAATAAGAATATGAAAAGTTTTAAAGAAAAAATGTACTGTAATCTTGTAATATAGTTAATTAGCTGGTGATTATAATTAAATATTATAATTAAAGTAGCTAGTAAAATAATAAAATATTAATATAGACAATTTCCAGATTTTTAGAAAGATGTAATGTTATCATTTGTTATAACTCTCCAACTAAAAAAAAGAAAAAAAAAAAAAAAAGGTGTTGGCAATATACTATTATAAGGCAAATAAAGTATTAATAGAAACAGTGTCACAAAAAAAAAAAAAAAACATTTTCACTTTCATCAAAACCTGAGGAAGTGTTGTATCCTCATGATCAGTTACCAGTGTTCCTCATTTCAGAGTTTCTGAATGGGAAAAAAAAAAGGGGCTCGCAATATTCAGAGTGGAAATTAATGATACGACAAAGCAGCATGTAATTAGCTTCATTAAATTATCAGAAGGTGAGAGTAAAAAATAAAATACATTGATTAGCATTTGATTAAGTGAGATAAGTATTTGATCCCCTAAGAACTAGCAAAATTTCCGGCTTCCACAGATAAAATAAAAATGAAGAAATAAATCAATCAACTCTCGCAAATCCCAAGTGATCGAGGACTTCCCGCTGCAAAGGTCCCACTATATAAGCTTTGACGTACATCCTAATCAAGACTGAGGGAAGTTAATGAGTGAACGGCATAAAAAAAAAAAAAAAAAAAAAAAAAAAAAAGAAAGAACTGAAACTTTGACATGATCTTTCTGGCATGGTTGACAAAACTACGAGACTCAGCTTATCTCTGTGCTTGCCAACAAGGGTTTCCCCTCCAAGTACAGAGTAATGCTTTTCTTCAGGATCGAATGCTTATTTCACCCAATGGATTCCAAATCAATTCATGACTTCATTATAAAGGTGTTTTTTCCTGAATTTCTGTCTGATCTTCAGTCTCTTAAAACGAACCTAGCACAAAAACGACAGATCCTTCAAGTGGGCAAACTTACAAAAACAGCAGGGGATCAAATGCTTACTTCTCTGCAAGGTGTTAATGGGGCCGCAACAAATGATTAGTGCTGATAACCAATTAAATCAAAGATTATTATAGATAATTGACTTAACTGATTACTGATTCATCAGTAGGCTCGGACTGATTAGTCAGCTTTTGTGATTCTTTAAAATATTGACATGGATACATTCTAAACATACTCGCATAAATACAGGGGCTCTAAGTCGGAAGATTTAAATTACAATTCTAACCGAAAATGACACTACGTTTTCTTCATAATCTAGTTTTCTAACACCGTAAAGCTGCTTTCTTTAAAGCAATCTTCTGTATGAAGTGATAAAACAAAGTGACGAGAGTCACATGACTACTGGAGGGCCAATTGCAGTGCAGTTGTATGAAACTTATTGTTACCCATAACATATGATTAAGAGATATATAATATAAAATATATAGTTTCAGTGTTTTCAAGAAAGAGAAAAATATATATAACGCCGAAGCTACCTCGTAATGGTTTTTTGATGCTGCGTAGTGTAGTGGGGTACAACCATTCTGGTTCACAGCATTCAACTGAGCTCCTTTAGATATCAAGGATCTGACAATTTCTTCTCTCCCAGCAGACGCCGCTATATGAAGAGGAGTCCAACAGGCCTAAAAGAGATAAAAGGGTGAAGAACTCCACCAAGAGGACATGCAGTGAATGACAAAGCATCAATAGCGCTGCCACCTGAACACAGAACCGCAAAAAACACCCGATGTCGTGTATGAACTTCACATTTAAATCAACTAGCGATCGGTAATTACACCGAAATTAAAGTTTCTTTTTCAGTACAGTAACATTAACTGGCGCGGGCTTCTGGACTGAAGAACGACACAATGCTGACTCACATCGTCTTTCAGATCCACTTCAACTGCGAGGTCCAGCAGAAACTGCACGATGTCCACATGCCCAGCTGAACAGGCCCAGTGCAGAGCAGTCCTGCTGTCCTGAATCAAACGAGACGGATCACACGCGACAGTGACATTTGAATCAACGGACGGACTTTTAACGTAGCATCGTGCTAACATGCGCGTCCGCCCCGCCCCACGCACCTGATCTGCTCTCGTCGCTTGCGAGCTGTCGGAAAACACGCATCTTTTCAGTTCTTCAAACTTCCCAGTGTAAGCCAAATTGCAGATTTCTACATTTGAGACCCTTCCCTCCATCTCACACTTTTGGGGACCGCCGGTGTGACGACTCCATCCAAACGGTCCCGCCCCAAACAGACAAGCTGCAATTTCATTGGATAAAACAACTTACTTAGGTACCGCTGAATGCTGCCCGATTAAAATATATGCATTCGACACAGAGTGCGAAGAAAGGCAATAACTAGGAAACGTATCTAAAATTGTAATAAAGCTGACTGACTTCCGTTTGGCTAGTTTGTTGGTTATATCATAGCCGCATGGTTTTATTTAAAGCCGCACATTATTTATTTTAATTATATAAAATAATATTCTATTCTATAAATTATATGTTTTTATATAAAATGATTTGTATTTCGAAAATGATTACCGTTTACATTTATTTTGGCTTCGTGTTGTTACATTTTAACTAATTTAAATATGCATAAATATAAACTTTTTGATAGAAAATTGTGGAAAATCAGAACAGTAGATTAAATAAAGACAACAATATTTCTAATACGTGTGCGTTCGAAGCATTTGTTTTAATTATTTATGCACCTTGCGATGCCTTTCTTCATCTTTGTATTTTATTCCTCCTATTGGTGGGAACTTAGAACGACGGTGTAGTTTTCCGGCGGAACGATAATCGCGGGGGACACACGCGTTTGAGCACATTTTTCTTGATGTGGGATTTGTTTATTAAACTAAAAGAGCACAATTCTGATATCGTTTCACACCGAATACAATCCGTTTCCAAGCGGGCGTAAATCTGTTATTTTCTCACACAACTCGCATTTTCCCGCGCAGCTGTTTTTTCCATCTGGCGCGTGCGTACGTTTTAAATCGCTCTGGTTGTTTTATGTTTTGCTCGTAGTTTCGGTAAGAAATTCTCGCAACGACCGAACATCACGAAACCGCCGGCGGGAGATCGGTGAAGCGCTCATGGCTTCGACTGTGGTTAGTGTTCGCCGATGCTAACGCTCGTCTAAACGCTTATGCAAATATGTTTCGTAACTGTCCTCATCAATTGTGTTCGCTGATCAGGACTTCAGGACTCTGGTCGATCAGTCGTGCAGATACTCGGACGAGTTCGTCAATATCTATTACGACTGCATGGACAAGAGAAGGAGGGTATGACTTTGAACCGCGAGTGCTGCTCTGTTATGTTGACTTGCCTTTGCGTTTTAACGGCTAATGATAACAAATGAACGATTTCAGAATCTGACGAGGCTGTATCTGGACAAAGCAACGCTGGTGTGGAATGGAAACGCTGTCACGGGTCACGATGCTCTCAGCGAGTTCTTCGAGTCTCTCCCTTCCAGTGAATTTCAAGTGCAATCTCTTGACTGCCAGCCCGTGCACGGTATGCAAGTATTACCATATGCTGTTATCATGTTTAAAATCTTCAGTCATTCTTGAGAATTGGGGCAAAATCGGAAAAACAAAACCTTGTACTAATGTGTAAACTGCATTTATGCATCTTATATGTTTTGTGAGTTATGCATCTTGTATGCATTGAGTTATGCTTTAATGCAACCTCCTAATATAATTTCAACTTTATTTTTTAACATTCAAGATGTTAAACATGTTTTTAACAGATTACACTCGCATCAGTTCCACAGACATGTATAAAATGTAATGACATTATCAAAATATTCAACTGTCCAATACACCGAATCAATCAATTATTGTATTAACACAACAAAGAGCGTTTTATTGTTTATTAAGCTTTTAAGTCACGTGTATGTAATTTTAAAAATCATACATGAAATCATACAAATTTTCCTTTTTTTCCTGTTGATGCTAGCTGCTAAAGGAACCGTGAAATAAGGAGCATAAAATTATCTAAACATTTCAAGTGATTTGCTCAGAAATTAGACATTGTTGTTATGACACGAAATAATAACGTTAGGATTTAAAATACTCTAAGGTGATAAAACTTAGCAGAGCCTGTCTGACAGTGATGTACTCTGCAGAGGTGGAACCTCTGAGGGGTCCTTTAGTGACAGCTGCCCTTGATATTTCCTGATTTTATTACGTTTTAATGAACAGTCTTAACAAAAAGTAGGGGGCACAACTTTGAAACCTTGCATACATGCACGCGTCACTGAAAACCCTTGCTTTCACGTGAACAATTAAATGTTGCTTTTCATGTCTTTTTCATTTTTAAAAAACATTTTTATCCACTTGATGATTGAACCCTTCTCTGTGGGCATATTGTCTTCACAAGTGTCATAGGTTTGATATGATGAATGATTAAAAAAAGTTTGAAGGGGATAATTGTTAAATACGTTCTATAAAAATGTTAATATTTAGTTATTTTTAAATCTAGTAGCAGTTGCAATTTGTGGACATGTTTTTTTGTCCCATGTCTCAATTATGACTGTATTAATAATACCTATGTTTTCCTATCATTTTTTCCCCCCTCAGAACAAGCAACTCAAGGCCAAATGACATTGTTGGTGGTTACAGCTGGCTCAGTGAAGTTCGATGGAAACAAACAGAGATTCTTCAACCAGAATTTCTTATTAACCGCCCAAGCCTCTCCTAACAGCGACCAGCCCGTGTGGAAGATCGCAAGCGATTGCTTTCGCTTTCAGGACTGGGCGAACTGAATTGTAGCTTCAGATGTTTTGTATAGCTTTTTATTTTCATTTTTGTGAACTCGTTGCAATTTAATATGTTCTGTAAATAAAAACATCGACGTTAAACTGCTTCTTATATGGAATACCACACAATTTGAGTAGAAAACGACTTTACTTGTCCTCGGCAAATAAAACGTACAGTGAACCACAATAAATAAGCATCATAGAACATTCTACAAGCGAATACACGATTTCTCAATGCAAACATTTGACTGCTGTAGAGTCTGGTTTGTGGTGACTGGAACCCTGAGGGCTGCGGGGTGGGGTAGAAACTGCTGAATTTGTTGGCTTAATGGCTATTCAGTTAACGATGGCTAAAAATCCCTGACGAAAAGAATAGTGCAAATGACAAAACAATTATAAATAAAACACTTTCTAGAACGAGACGTTTGGTAACCGAAGGGTTAACAAAGTTACAGTGCCTGTACAGATCGTGAAATAAAAAACCCCAACATAAATTCAACGAGGGTTCAAATGAAATGTCTAGGTTTGACCAAATAAATTAAAATACAGAATACAATATTCACCGACTGACAAGGGTTCCTCAACTTGGAAATTCATGTTCTTTGTTTGAACTTCTAAACGCTTTCTTTTTGTTCCTTTTCAGCTTTGTAGATGAAGCATTGAAGACTGGTTTAATGACACGTTACCAAATATATTAAAAGCCTGCAGACAATCAGACACTGTTAACAGTAAAATGAGTGGTATGAAAAGATCGCACATACGTAATACAAACTTTACCTCTGGCTTGAGAGGGAAAAACAATTTCTAAAAAAATGTTCCCTTCATTTGAGTTACTCTAACAAACAGGTAGAATGAGCAATAAACCACTTGCCAGTCATCTCAACCCGTCCTGAGTCAATCCATGAGCATGCATTTACTATCAAATGTATCAATTAGTATTTCAAAACATTGCAATTCAGTGACATTTTCGTAACAAGAGAGAAAAAAAAAAACAAATCTCACAAGTGTATAAAAAACATGTTTTCCAACCATTATGAAGACTAACTCCTAATGCACTGCATGAGTTAAGCACAGGAATCGAATTCTACGTTTGCAGCCGATAAGGAATTGACGTTTAAAACGGTGACCAATCAGAAGGCACAGAAACATCACTACGTGTTACTTGCGTCTACGAGGAGGCGGAGTTCCGCAGTGCAAAGACTTCACCTCAGCTAGCGGCCTGTGTTCTCAAATTCTATTCATCCAAACAAAGTGTACATTTTTTTTTACAAACAAAAGAATTTCACCCGTTCAAAAAGAAAGAGAAAGCGCAAAGTGATGGCAGTATATCGCTGTTGTATGGATGAAATCCTTTTCACAAGTGACTCTTTTTTTTTATACTAAAAAGAGAAATTAGTGGATGCTTTATGCTGGATAAGATGAATACCGTCCTTTACCCAACAGCTCTCAAGCTAATCAGCTACAACCTCAATTGTAAACTATTTTCACAGCAGAAAGACTACAGAGCTCTGAATGAAAAGCCCACAAAGCTCATGAATAAAAACACATATACATTGTTCGTTTTTGAAAATTTGTGCGCATCACTAAGCAGTGGGCAGTGGTGGAAGTTGTGGCAATAGGTGTTTAACATTTATTGAAATACAGCAATGTCGCACGGCGAGGAGCTGATGAAGACGTCTTTGGCTGTGAAAGTGGTCCTACTTGTGGCCATACATTCTTTCGATGTCGTTGAGATAGTGGTTCTTCAGTTCTTTCCTCTTCAGTTTGAATGCGTCTGTCACCAGGCCTGTTTCAGGGGTCCAAGGCTCTGGGCTCAGATGGACCATAACTGGTATCTCAAAGCGCTGGAGTTTAACTACAATGATGGGAAGACCATTAGAAGACATGCTCTGAATCCACATTTTAGACATCACCACTACTATGTATACAATAGAAAATACAGTAAAAACTGTAATATTGTTAAAATATTAAAAACAACGCTGAATTTTTTGCAGCCACTATTCGAGGCTTCAGAGTCACCTGATCTTTAGAAATCATTCTAAAATGTTATTGCTCAAGAAGAAACACCATTTTATCCATGTAAAAAAAAATGTTGTGCTGCTTTAAAAGCACATTTATAGGAATTTTTTTTTTGGCATCACTGAAAGAAAATAAATAAATAATAATATATTTTATATATATATATATATATATATATATATATATATATATATATATATATATATATATATATATATATATATATATATAAAATATTTCTATTAAAATTGGCATACTGAAAATGATAAATATTATGATAAAATTTTAATTCACATGATAAAGAAAAGCACATTTTATTATATATATATATATATTTTTTTATTTTATTTTATTATTTTTTTTACGTGTGTATATTATACACACACACACACACACACACACACACACACACACACACACATCATAAGCACTTAAGTCATTCTGAGCCTTCACACCACATACCTTGCTGCTACAAATACTATAAGTTTTACTCACTTGAAGTTGCAACTTCTTTAATTTCTCTTAGAACTTCCCTTTCCATAACTGGGTGATTGCAAATCTCCTCCCATGTGCCCTCAATGCCCTTTTGATTGGCAAGAGCTGTCAGCTTCTTTTGATTAGGAACAATGAAGCTGATAACGTAGTTCTGGTCACTGGTGGGCAGAGAGAGAGAGAAAAGAGATCAGTATACAGTACGTCTGCTGTTCTAAAGAGAGAACCCTTTGTTAGGGTCAGTAACATCCCATATGCGTCAGACAAAGCAGAGCATACGA
Source organism: Puntigrus tetrazona (assembly GCF_018831695.1). Lineage (NCBI taxonomy): Eukaryota > Metazoa > Chordata > Actinopteri > Cypriniformes > Cyprinidae > Puntigrus > Puntigrus tetrazona. Next base: position 17,332,313 of record NC_056712.1, read on the forward strand.
ACCTGTTTGCGTAAGCGCAGATGTTGTCAATGAGAGAGCAGTTCTTCAGAGCTGATTCAACTTTGCCTAAAGAGACGTACTCTCCAGCTTGTAGTTTCACAAGGTCCTTCTTACGATCTAGGCATTACACACAATAGATGTGAATAACAGAGACAGATAACATAAACGTACGCGTTTAATTGAACAAGATGTCCGTATGCTGCTGAACCTAAACATACCGACAATCTGGAGACAGCCGTCAGGGTGCACCTCTCCGATATCACCAGTGCAGAACCACCGCTGACCGTTCTCATCCACGAAGAAGTCCTCATTATTACAGCCATCGGTCCTGTTGTAGCCCATGGTCACATTAGGACCTCCGATGAGGATCTCACCGCGTGGATGAGGCTTGTCATGCTTCGTATAGCCACCTAAAGTATAAGGAGAAATCACGACAGCTGTAACTAATAGCCTAGATAGAAACAAATAATGCATTACCTTTATCGTTTTACATCTAAACAGAAGCATTCATGTACGAAAAACAAATCATCAAATGTAAACACCACTTCAGTGTGTTCATCACAAACAAATTGATTATTAAAAATACAAAAGCAGTGCATTGATTTTCTCCTCTTTTTAATGTTAGATTAACATATATTGGCAAAGTCTTGATGCGCGGTTTCTGCCCGTTTACAGTGGCATTGGACCATATCTGATTTATTACTACATATGAATCAGGCTTGAAACCGATCTGGAAATATCCGCATGCACGTACTTTGTTCCTGTTTACACTGTCATATAACAGATCCGATCTGTGCCACATGTGAGGAAAAAAAGGGAATTGGGTCACATTTTACTGGCAGTGTAAACGAGGCCTGAGATACATGATCAGTTCATGCATTCTCTGAGCTTTAAACCCGTGACCTTTGTGCTCTACTGTTATGAGCTCCGGAAATGGTGAAGTATTTCTTAGCCGTTTATTTTTGGAGATGTTTGATAGATCAAGTCTTTAAGATATGAACAAGTATGTACCTTCTGCCCAGTCTTTGAGTTTGACCTCACAGCAGATCAGAGGAGCTCCAACTCGTCCTGTGCTGTAGTCAGCAACTGCACAACATAAGATGATATGATCATTACTGCACACTGAGATTGAGCTCTGACGATTTTCCCCGAAAAAGTGATATTAAAACAGACTGGAAAAAGACGTCCAGATGTAGAAGGACTCCTTACCCTCTGTTATAGTTCCCGCTCCACAGGTCTCAGTAAGACCGTAACCCTGACCAACAGGACAGCAGAAGCAGATGTTCATGAAGCGCTGCGTGGCGGGAGACAGAGGGGCTCCTCCGGACAGCATCATCCGTACATTTCCACCCAGCAGAGCTCTGACTTTCTTAAACAAACTGAACACATGAGGGAACAAAAGACGATTAAAACTCCAGACTCATTAATAAGAGCAAATGTGATTAACCGAAGGCCTATTTTAATCTCTTCTTACATATTGCACAGGGGCGCGTCGTAACCCTTCTTGATCTGCTCGAGCTTGTAGTCGTAGGCCAGATTGAACAGGGTTCTCTGCACGCAGTTCATCTCCTGCACTTTGCTCATTACGTTCTTATTGATCCGGTCCATTATTTCCTGACAGAGGAAACAGGAGCGTGAGAACTCAAGGTGACTGATTTGAATAAAACCAGGTGAAAATGTTTCGAGGCAGACTTACAGGTACGGCGGCCATTAGAGAAGGTTTCAGCACGGTGCAGTCACCTTTACTTCCCTTCTTAATTTTAGTTGACTACGAAACAAAAAGAAAAGCCATTCAATCATCAGACATGACTGCATTGTAAAAACCTTATAAATTTGTGTGACTGTATTCATCTGATCCTGTAATAAACTGAAGTGTGGTACCTGATCAGACAGTGTTTGTGGTGAAGAATAGCCAATCCTGCAGCCGTACGTGACACACGAGATCTCAGCCGTCATTTCCAGCACATGAGCAAGAGGAAGGTAGGCAATATACGTATCCTTTGGTCTGTGGAGGCATATTAAAACAAAACTAATTAGCATTTCAGTCAGGCAGGTGTTAAACTAATTGAAAGCAACAATTAAGTAAAAATATATATTTTCCATTTGTGAATAGATCTTTAGACGTAATGTTTAAACCATTAAAGACAGACCTACTGTGAGCTACAGGGTTGTTAATCTATGGTATACGCTTTTTTTGAGACATCCGAAAGTGCCTAAGCAACATGGTTTAAAATGTTGCCTTGTGTATCATCAGCTTTAAACAATTTAATTTATATGTATAGATAACTCAGTTTTTTTTATATAAAATAAAATTGTGTTTTATTTTGTTATTTAGCTGTGTATTTTAGTTATTATTTTCACCTAATCAAAACTGCCCAACTGCAGTCTGAATGAGATTATTTGATATGCACAATGGAAAACATGACTTTACATATAATATTTTACATATAATATTTTTTATATATATATATATATATATATATATATATATATATATATATATATATATATATATATATATATATATATATATATATATATATATGAATTCATATAAATTAATACATTTCTCCATTGTTTTTAATTTTATTATATAATTGGCAATGCTTTATAGGATTGTAGTTCTTTCTCTCACTAAAGCTGTAAAATCTTGTAATGTTGTGTGTTTATCTGATTTACAAATTCAGATTTGCTTCTAATTAGGGAATTAAAAAAAAAAAAGTGTATAATTGTGTGTGTTTCACCTTTCACATAACTAGGAGGTTTCATTTTGGCTCATAGCAGTAAGGATTTTTAGCTGTATGTGAAAAAACTATATTATAAACTATATTTAATGCTTTCAGAACCAAGCCTGCTAAAAAAAAACTGTGTGGCTACTGTGGCGCCCGATTGATATTTATACACACCCTAATCCAGGTATCCTCTCGCACTGTCCTGCCATGCCCCCGATCAGGTTACTGTGAATGATCATCACCCCTTTGGGTCTACCGGTGGAGCCGCTGGTGTACATAATAACAGCGAGGTCTGACGGGACAGGCTTCAGTATGGGTCTGCTCACTGCAACACAAAGAGCACATTGTTTTCTCCTCTGGTGAAAGAGATGAATCTATTACATCTCAAATCCCTATTTAGGTCAATATTGCTTGGGTGAACTGTGGGTAAACTACAGTCAATCACTGAAAAGGTTAATTAGCATATAAATAAAATGTCAGCCGTAAAAGTTGGTGCCCTTTCTTACGGTTTTCTGGCTTGGCTCCCAGCTCTTGCACAGAGTGCATGCTGTGGATCTGAATGTTCTGTGGATATCCCGCTGTGCTGATGCTCTTCCTGTCCACATAGATGACGTGCTTCAGTCTGGGGATTTGTGGAAGAACACTCTGTAGGGGAATAAAAATGGTTATGAAAATAGAATATTCCATGAAAAATTCTAAATAGTTTAAGTGGCATGGCAAGTAAACCCAGGTGGCACCAGACTTCAATTTAAACTTTGGTTTAACAATCTGACTGATGTATTAAAAAAAAAAATGATGTGATGACTTCAAGCCAACAAAAATAACATCAAATTGTGTTATATATTAAAGCTGATGTTAACCATCCATGCAGTCCATAGTTGCTGGTATGAATTTCAGTTACTTAATACCACACCTTAAAACCAACAAAATTTCAACATCGGCTTTTGACAGGATTCTATGTCAAGTTGACATTGGCATTAGAACAGGTCATGACATTAAGTTTTGGTCACCTGACATAAGGGGCACGTATTTAACCTATAGAACAGGGAATGACTTGCTGTTACTGTTAAAACCTTTTTTATATAGAAGTTATTCACTGAGTCAAACATGACTGAATATGAAGACACGCGATTCAATGAGTCAGATGTTAATCTGGCAAATGTTCTAACTGATTCAGTGAGTTCATTCAGTGAATCAAACTAATAACCTATGAGCTTATGAGTCTTGTTTAAAAGCGCTGCGAGTTTTTTTGTTATATGGCTGGTTTTAGCATAGAAAATGGAACTGAAACGCATGCTAAGTTGCCACTGATTCAATGGCCCTGTCATTTTAACCCATTCACTTCAAATCAACTCAACTCAAGCAATTTATTGTTTTGCTGTGAATCTGTAGTGAAAGCCGCACAGTGAAACCCTAAAACAGTTACATCGCTGTCTTAAGCTCACCTTCAGTTTGGTTTCCAGCAATTCCATGCTGGTGACCAGGTGCGTAGCTCCACACTCATTCAACCCGAAAGCAACTGCCTCTTCTCCTAGAGTTGCGTAAAAGGTGACCACTACAAAAACCACATGAAACGGATAAAAGGAGATTACGACAAGCACAATACCTTCACAGTACATCTATGCGCCATCGCATTAAAGCATGAAGGGGAAAAAACCTATGACTCATTTGAAATAATTTTTCCTTCTGGGAAAAAGAGAGAAAGTGAGAGCAAAAATAATTTATTTCCTTACATGGGAAATTGCGCCTGAAGCAGGCCTGAGCCGTGATCATCCACTCTGCCCGTGTCTCACAGAAGACTGCAATGGTGCTTCTTGGCTGTTGGCCTAGTGCTGCCAGTCCACTCCCAAACTGACTGACCTGAGTGTCAATCTCCTCATAGGACAGCCATTTATAATTTCCAAGAATTAACTGCCAAGACAAAAACACCTTTTTTATTCCTTTCTCAACATATGGTAATTTTGGCAATGCTCACATTGCATTTGAATGCGACCCAAATGTTGGATGACGGTGTCAGTACCAAAATGAATACTGAATCTGACATTTTCAATTCACCTGTTTTTACGATCCCCAACTATATATGTGGAAATTGCAGATGTTTTCCAAAGTGACTTCACCCTCAGGTAGGAATTTATTTGATTAACATGATTTCTATAATTGACTTAATCTTGGCGTGAACCATAAACACAAGCTATAATAAAATGCAAGTTAGTTTTTAATATTATATTAAAATGTAATTTTTACATAATTACAATATTTACAAACAAAATTTAAAATATAGGTCTTCATTTTGACTACATTTTTGACTACATTCTGCATGAATGCATTAAATTGATCAAATATCACAGTAAAACTTTTACGTTTCTTTTTCACATTCCATTTCAAATAAGGAAATAAAGGTTTCCTTAGCAGCAAACGACTCATTAAAATATTTAATTTTAAAATATTATAATAATAAAAATAAAACATTTCAAATTATAAAGACATTTTACAGTATTTAAAAAAATGCTGCTTGGGTGAGAATAAAAAAAAAGAACATATACATATACACACATATATATATAAAATTTAAGATGTTACTATTGTAATTTATGCATGCAGGCCAGGTTAGGAGAGTCGTTTGTTTAGACCAGCATCTGATATGAGCTAAATTAAAAGGGTCATATGAACAACCTCACTAAATAAATTGCATTAGAGCAGAAAATTTGAATTAGGCACTTCAGCTTGCATTATGAGCATAGCCTTACAGAATATGTCAGAGAAGGACATACCTTTTTGAAGACCTTCCCACTTGGCTGAATCTCATTTTCTTCGCTCAAAACTTCTCTGGTTCCCAGGCAGTCCGCTTTACTGAAACGCTCCACCGCATAGTTAAACAGCTTATCAAGGGTGTCTTTTCCAGCGAAGTCCTCCGTGACCAGGGAGTCGAAGCGATCCACGGAACGATACGGCCCTTCAGACTGACCGGTCGTCGATTTTGATTTCACCCTCTTTGCCAGGGCTTTCTTTTTCTGAGCTCCCGTCAGGAAGTACCATGGTAGAAAGCTCAAGACAGAGTAGAGCCACACTACTACACGTACTGGGAGCAAGAGAACGGTACTCGGGTCCATGTTCAGACACACGTCTGCTGCAGAGCTGAAGGTGACTGAAAGATGAAGCGATCAGGCCAAGCCTGAGATAGACGAGTTTGTTGCCCTGTGTCCAACTAAGGATCCCAGATCAAAGTTCAGAAAGATTAGCCAAGTGTCTGATATGGAGCTCCAAAATGCACAACCTGATGAGAATGACAGTAACAAATGAAGGAAACGTATATTATTAAATCGCACTCAACAGCCCTACGAGACATTTCTACGAGAATATCGAGCTTGAGGCTTCAAGCGGAACCGTTTGTATTCATTCAGCTGCTTTAATGAGACAAGCGAGGCTTATTAGAGGACGTGGTCACATGCGCCGCACAAAAGACACATTCCAGGCCAGTGAACAGTGTCTCTCTGGTTCTCATTTAACGACTAGCATGAAGTCACAAACATCCTGCGGAGGCTGCTCTAGCCTTAAGACAGGGTGGACTGACGAAGGGCATGATATTACATTAAGCGCTTGACAGACACCGATTAATGTTTGCACAGATGAAACTTGATATACTTGTCCTATCTATACTTGTTCAAGCTGCTGGTACGGCATGGCAGAAATGTCAAGGACATGGTTTAGATTTTCAAGGAAAACCCCAAATGATTCAAACAAATCTGTTTATTAGCGGTTAAACGCTTTATCTCCGTCATTAGCCACGTAAGTGAACTCTGGCTTAAGATAACTTCATCTCAGGAGTCAAGAAGATAAGGTCTTGATCACAAGACTGGCGCCAGATTAAGGAAGTAGAAATGAGTCACATACATATATATATATATGAACAGAAACAAGATCACCTTAACACTACTGTTACACAAAGACCTAGAAGATTTACATAGCTTTGCATATTCCAGTTACAGTGCTGCCAAGTTGGGAATTGTGTTTGAATTTTGATCCCTCGTCCTTACTGACGGTGAAGACAAGTGTGACCAACTGCGTGGCTGTTGCAAAAGTATGAGCTAATGGCAAAAGGTTAAAGTAGGACATACTCCACTGACTCAGCAAGACACTCAATAACAGCAGATAACCGAAGCTCTTTTACTACGGCAGTTAGTAAGCGCTTTCTTGTTTGTTTAGACTGACAACATTTTGGTTCAGAGATCAGGTTGTAATCAGTCCCGGTGAAATGGCATGTATTGTTGACACAATCCACAGCCTGATATAATGTTCATGGCTTGGGCAAAACAAATGTCTGCAAGTATAAGAAAGATCACCTACTGGTCACCCAGCGTATGTATGCATTTTTAATTTAGTTAACTCTTGTTGTTTAAATAAAAATACAAAAAACAAACAAGAAAAACTCAAGTGAATGCAGACATCGCCGTTATAGAGTTTCACAGGAGAAATATAGAGCCTATTGATTTTGCAATTTGCTAAATATAAAATATAAATCGTATTAAAATATAAAAGTGTCAGAAAGACCACCAACTTCACTCGGCAATGCTGTTATAAATATATATTAGGGATGCGCCAATATTACCAATCTGGCATATAACAATGAGACATTTATTTTTGTTATGGCAAACAAACAAACAGAACGTTTTGCATTAAAACTAAATCAACTGAAGTTTAAGTACTATAAATGAATTTAGACACTGCCATTATAAAATACATAATATAAATGATTAAAAAAATGACATAATAAAAACTAAAATGACTACTGCTATCATTTAACGTTTAAACAAAATGTAAAACCAAGGTAGGAAAAAAATAGTCTACAATTAAATACCCAGTGCTCAAACATTCACATACCTTCACTCTGGGAATATCAAATTAATTAATGCTCCGCCCGCTCATCCAAAGTTAATTACATCAACTAACAACAAATTAACTTACAAAGAAACAATAGGTGCTGCTGACTGATGCAATTTTTTAATCTGCCCTGATGAGCTGAAACCTGTACAAAGGTTATACTCGGTGCGAACCCTAAAGCCTGGTGAGAGTGGTCAGTCAGCAGAGACAGCCAATGATATCAATCCCTGCGGCTCACCCCACTCACTGACCACATCTTCAGCAGGTGGACGCACACTGGACGGGAACAGAATGATTGGATTCTGGATCTGATCCCATTATCTTTGTCATCATCTTTTAAGAAACCCACCTGTGTTTACTAGAAGGCCATGTCCTGACAAGCTGACCTGAATGTACACGTTTAAAGTACACACAAATACCGCCGTTGAAAGTCTGGGGCTACCACTCCTATACAAATATTAGCGCAATTCATTGATGATAACGTGGCAACAAGTCTAACTTTCTGTAAACATTAAACTAAAAACATCAATAAAAGGTACTTTAGCTAATAGTTCGATTACAAGGTTTTACGACCTCGGAGATATCTAAAATATATTTCCATCAGTTTTGGGCGCGATCACATTTTCAAAACGCCGCCTCGGCTCCGGAGACGCGGCTACACGTGTTCCGTTCATCACCGTGGAAACGGCTCGTCTTAATAAATGCAGCACGACCGATTTCCGATTGATGAACTCCGGTAAAGCTCTTACATCGCGTCTAGTCTGATCTTGCGAATGTGGAGAAAATTATGATGGCGCTCTTTGTCGGATGCGAAACGTCAAACGCAGCATCACCATCATGATGATGATGATGAGGGATGCCAAGACATGCGTTTCCATCACCCAGAAACCTCATATTAAAATATCACCCATTTAAACTCTATTCACACACACTTCAGCCTTCATTCAGAGCCAGTAATGACGCGATATTCAAATTCGATTAAACAGCCCGTCGTTAGCGAGCTAGCGTTTCCTTTATCGCTTTCAACCGTATGCGAAGTTGTCGCAGTAAACAAGACAGAAATGAAAACGGTCCCCTCGTTCAGTATCACTGCGGGGTTAAGGTTATAGGAGCAGCTGGCTAGAAAACGAAGCCGGGTTAAATCTTACCGGCTTTTAGTCTCTTACCTCCCGAGCCGGTTTGTGTTGTTTCAGTCTCTCCCGCTGCCAAGCGCAATGACCGACAGTTACCTCCAGCGCGTGCTGTTACACCCGGAAATATTGCGTCATCTGACTCCATATTTTTCAACCAATAAGGTCTAGACAATGAAGCGAAAGCGCATCGCTGACTTCCTGTTACTGGTAGTGCACTTCAGGTCACGGCTATAATCGTTCTACTATTAATATTATTAATAGTACACTTTTAAAAGACACCTCTTGTCACGTAGCTTCACAAATCGATAAGCAAATAATCGCAAAAAAAAGCTAATTGCAGCATATTCTAGACTCAAGGCGAATTACTGTTAGCGTTTCAGGATAATATAATATACACATATTCTTGTTGTGTAGTTTAAAAATATTATATTTATGTTGCCTATGGAAAGCATCAGTAGTGATGGAAGGCTTAAAGGCAGTAGGATGTTGCAAAAAAAAAAAAAAAAAAACCCAACAATGAGTCAAATTCATCAGAACAGTTTGCTCATTAAGATCAAGTTTTTATTGGCGGCTATTTACATGGTGACATATATATATATATATATATATATAGTGCTTTGATTCAACCTGTTTTGTTAAAAGCGCTATATAAATAAAAATGATTGATTTATTGATTGATATAAAAAACAATCTTTAATGACTGAAAAATGTTGGTATGTTGTAAATGCTGTGTTGTAGTTCACCCAAAGGCAATTTTACCACAAAATCAAGCAGTAAAGTCCATTTATTTTTTGCCTTCCACCATGATGATGTGATACCCAAACTTTGTTTTCACAGGAGGGTCAGTGTATACAGGTTTGTCCATAGCGCTGATGGGTAGTGCAAACGCTGCATCCTGAAACGCTCCCACCATTGATCCTCTTGTCATCCAGCCAAGGTCACCCTGAATGCAAATCACAACTTTAAAACTACACAAGCCGTTGTTGAGGTTGTCTTGATACTTATAAAAAAAAGAGCATAACACCTGATAAACACCTTTTTATTATTATTACTAAAATATATTATTGTATATAACTTATTTGGAACTGAAATTATACAGAAAGGCTGTACGTTAGTGTTATGAAAATTCCATAGAAATAATATGCGGTTAGTATCCTATGCAAATTAGATTCTGAGGGATTTTCCAGCACGGATAGTGCACTGAATGCCATCTGCTGGTAAAAAACAAATAGCACCTACAACAGGAAGTACAGGTTTCTTTTTAACTCCACATCATGCAAGTTACATTACTACTACTACTACTAATCCACTGTTTTTAATGCATAAAAAAATGTCTTACTCCTTGTCTGGCTTTGTCCTCACTGTATTGCGCTGCCACCTCGCTGAAGCGCACGCCAGACTTCAGCTTCTCCATTGCTTCCATGCACTTACCATGCTTCTCACACAGAATATGCCGAACCTATCAGAAAATACGGCAAAAAAGAGAGCGATACATAATCAACAAACATTTTTATCACGGTGGTTTGGAAGTAAAAATGTGACTTCGAATCATTCATTTAAAGATACTTAAGGCTTTTTTGAACGGTGCAATCATTCGCATATCGTACTACATGAAAAATGACAAAACAACATGGTTCATTTAAAAGCAAAGACAGACAGTGCCAGACTGTTAAAATGTAAAATGTGAAAACGGTAGTCGAATTTTTATTAATCAATGTTATGTATATTATATAAAATGTTATAAACTACATTTAGGTACACATTTATTAATATAAATAGCTTAATATTCATATACACACATTAATGTGTTTCAGTGAAGTTGGAATCAATGAAGTTGATGTTATTAATGCCGTAAAAAAAGTATACATTATATGTATTATATTATATTGTGCAACTCTGTCACTGCTATATCCAGTTTTATTTTTATTTTTCAGTTTTAGTAACGTTGTTTTTATCAGTTCTATATATATATATATATATATATATATATATATATATATATATATATATATATATATATATATTTTTTTTTTTCCCCTCAAGGAAAAAAATCTGTAATGCTGTAAAATATGTAAGAGAATGTAAAAATAAATAAATAAAAAATCTAAAATAATAGAGTTACAATTCCTACTTCAGTCTTTTTTTTTTTGTTTTACTTAATAAGAAACATAATGGTGGCTGCGATAAAAAACAAACAAACAAGCTTTAATTTAGATTTAAGAGATTTAATCAAACAAAGTAAACATTGAAGAACAGTAAATTTTTAAATTAATATGTTAGGTTGCATATATTTAGCAAAAGGCCACTCCCTACAGTTTATTTTTCTATCTGACTAATGAGTCACAAAATATATTTTTCTGAGGTAGCCTGAATGTGAAGTTACGTGCCTATTGTCAAGACATTATATTGATATCTTTGAGTGAATTAAACACTGATTGAGCTATTACATGAGACAGGATAGGGATGGTGAAGTTGTACTTTTATTTTAGCTTGTCTTCAGATGATAAGCCATATAGACAGAATCTGTATATAGACAGAATTACAGAACTATCTGTATATAGACAGAATTTGAAAAGTGAGACCTTTTTTTAAATACCAAAGCACATGCTTATTGCAATATATTGAATAGGAAGTGCCCTTCAACGTTTCATCCATTAACTGATAACAGGCCAGATTAACCGTAGCCATATTCTAAAGAGTTGATCGTTATATAAAAATGAGAATCGATTAATATTAATATTTTTCTAAGCATATATATATATATATATATATATATATATATATATATATATATATATACACATACATACACACACACATATATATATATATATATATATATATATATATATATATATATATATATATATACATACATACATTTACAGTTTAAAAGCCCAGTATTTGTAACATTTTTATGCAGATACAAAATGCAGTACGTTTACCTTTACAGCTGTACCTCCTTTCTGAGCCTTCTCCTTCTTATCCCCGTCCCCACTGCCTGAAGCAGATGCCCCTGTCCAAATGTAAATGTACGTTAGCATCTTACAGTTATGCTATTCAGATAATGCTTATCCAGTTGTATGTAGCTACACTTGACACATTAAGATTTTTTTTTAAATAACCATATTAAGCGACTCGCACATTCCTCACGCATTTCACACTTTAACACTACTTGGTCTTGTGGAAAGACAGAAATACAGCAGAGTGTAACAATGCCTACAATCTGCTAGTCACAAACAGTGCAAGCTAGCTAGCATAAACATTAGCGCAGACGTCAAATGATGTGCTATAAATGTCGATATGGTCTGGTTTGTTAGATTTTGTTTCTGCACCGCCAAGTACTAACTGTTTACCTTTGGCACCTTTGCCACCCTTTCCTTTTGGTGGCATTTTCTACCTCCTCGTGTCGGATGTGTATTACCACTTCAGCTATTCCTAGCACAAAGCAGAACTCAGATTCCCACGCGGTTAGACTGAATATTACACAGCAACTTTTCAGCCAACAGTTTTACGGTATACTTTATTTCAGTATGCGTCGAGCGGTAAACTACACACGCAAATACAACAATTGAGCCAAGGCAAATAAATGTACTACGTTTGAAATATTTCACTTTGCACATATATAAGTGGAAATGGTGTGATTGTGAAGAGTTTTCGGTATTTTCATTTTTTTTTTATTGTTAAAATTGTTTGCTAAAAAATAAAAAATATATATATTCAAATGTTCAGTGTTTTAAGCATTTATATTTTAAACGACGCACGCATCCCTTAAATTAAACAAGTAATTCGCCTTTAGGCGGCTATTGATCAGAGCCAATCAGATTGCCGTTTGCTGAAAAGCAGCTGTTGCCATAGTAACAAAAAGACAACACAACCGCCTTCTGCTCTTGACTCAACGAAGTTCAACGACGCGTTATTTTAAAAGCACATAAATTAGACTAGTTTTTGTCAATAAGACATGATGACTTACAGGTAATAAAACATTTAAATATGTTTTCGTCTCAGCTTTCAGTCGATTTACTAAAGGCTTGCTTAATGTTCTTTGCATACGTTACATATCTGTTGTTTTCTTCAGACAGACCATTTCTTATCCAGAAGATAAGTGGCCATAATCATATCCAGCTCTCAGTGGCACAAACGAAACGTTCCTGCGATCAGCAAATGAATAAAGAACATGTTCAGTGAATTCAAAGGGTCATGGAGAATTATGATAAAGTCCTGACTCTTGGCAGAGGAGGAGCAGGTGTTGTGATGTTAATGAAAAATGTCGATACAAAGAAATTATGCGCAGTCAAGAGAATACACGTCGACAGTTCCCGAAAAACAAAGACCAAAGATGCTGTGTTGCAAGAGGCAGATATTCTCAGGAGCTTAAAGCACCCTCATATTATAACATGGATCGACACTTTCTTTGACACGACTAATGAGCATATTTACATTGTTATGGATTATTGCGATGGTGGGACGTTGGACGACCACATTAAAGAGCAGAAGAGCGGGGAGTACTTCGCAGAATGCAAAATCATGGACTGGTTTGTGCAAGTGGTCATGGCCATCAGCTACATCCACTCTGAAAAAATCCTTCACAGAGATATCAAGCCCTCCAACGTGCTGATAACCAAGAGAGGCGTGATAAAGCTTGGAGATTTTGGAATATCAAAGATCATGAACCACACACTCGATATGGCCTCCACTTGTGTGGGAACCCCAAGTTATCTGAGTCCCGAACTGTGTCAGGATGTCCCATACAGCACCAAATCTGACATATGGGCTGTTGGATGCCTGCTATATGAGCTCTGTGCCCTCAAACCAGCTTTCGAAGCTAAAAATCTCCTGAGTCTGTTTTACAAAATCATAAAAGGAGAGTACACCCAGATCCCCCAGAGGTACTCAGAAGGCATCCATATATTAATCGAGAAAATGCTGTCCTTGGTCCCTGAGAATAGACCGAGTGCGAGCAATCTACTTAGCATGACCTATATGCAAGAACATCTGGGAAACTTCATTGCGTATCAGGAGAAAGAACTTACGAAGGTGAATGCTGAATCCAGACCTCAAACAAAAGAAGATTTTAATGGAGAAATGGCAACTATGGAAAGAAGAACAGATAGCGCCTCAGCTCTGCAAACGGAGACGTCATGCGGTGCTGAGGAGGAAGTGTTTCATGAAGGAACAGAGTCTGATTATTCAGAGGACTTTGATGAACATGATAGCTGTGCCTCCTCAGAGGAAGTTTATAGAGAAGACGTGTCCTCCAGCCTCGCCAATGTGGCTGAAGAGGCTTTTGAGGAATCAAGTGGTAAGAGTGTGATGTAATCATATTAATATTTTCAATTGTTTTATTATTTGGGGTTATATTTCCAAGGCAACGGGCGTAGGCTGAGGGTGATTCAACAATGATTTCATATTTTTCCTGGCTTTTCCAACACCTTTGAGGGTTCTCTGCACGTATTTTTCTTCCCTTTTTGACAGTTGTGTCTGAAGATGAAGACATCTCTGACTATCCAGATGACTTTGAAGAAGCCGAGGATGATGACCTGGCTGAAGTGGTCAGCTACGCCAGAGACGCCATGAACTGTGTTTCAGAGAACGACATGCTTGATGTAGAACTGGAACTCAAAGATGCAGGCGGCTTTTCTGTCACGATGAAAGTGTTAAAAGAGAAATACATGGGTGAGCGTGCGCATTTTAATTAGGTTCTTTTTGTTTCCTTCTTTTGTTTTAATTGTATTTTACATCAATGATGATGTATCACAGTCAAATGAGGTTTTTACATAATTACGAGGTTGCAGTGGTACATGATTATCTTTGTTTCAGAGCTTTTAAAAAATTAAAATAATTGAAAAATGTCACATAGACTTGGTCTTGCGTCATATAAATCTAGTACATCTGCAGATACACGACAAATCTGGTTCTGAAGAGTGTTTCTGCATACTAAATGCCTTTCTGCTTTCTGGATTTGTAGAAGATGTTGGTGCCTCGGTCTATGAGGAAATCAGCGGGCACTTTCTAAATGGACTCACGCCAGAAGACCTGCAGCCACAATTCCAGCACATGATCGGCACAGACCATCTGGAGACCTGCTACCTCATTTTCAACCTTGACCAAGAGACCACATGCTGAATCATGTCTGTTCATATGCTAATTATAAGTAATATTATGAAATAATGAGGTCTTGTAAATATTTGACATAAAAAAAACGGGACGTTTGCATTAGGAATTCAGTACTCCTTAGAAAGTGCTGCCTCGTGTAACCAGTAGGTGGCACTCTGTAGTAAGAAATTGTAGTCTTGCTTAAACACACCAATCCAGAAAATGAGCACATCATAGTCTCCCATCTCGACACTATTAGTCACATGACAGGGACTAAAGCATAAAACTGCTGCATTTTAAATTCACTATATAGTGAAAACAGAAATTCATTAACGGTAGCACGCAGTCGATGTAACCCATTTTTCTGCACAGGTCTGAGAAATGATCTCTCAACATATTCATTAAACGATGCTTGTAAATGTAAAAATAGTGGATGATATCTTGTGCGCATTTCAAGAGACATTTGCTGAATTTGGAAATTTATGGGCCACAGCTGCAGTTGTTTTCCACTTAAGGCGTTTTCCCTTTAACTTGCCCAGATTATTTCTATGGGGAATTAGCATGTGATCAAGAAACTGCCATGTGTAACTGTATGAAGGACCCTGTATTGTATTTCATTAGGAATGTTGACAATCTGCCTCTAGAGGAAAGTGTGTTATCAAGCCAGCGCTAGCATGGGAAAGCTGCATCAATTTCTTTTGCCAGACATCGATGTCCTCACATAATGAGGTTTTAGCTGTAGATGGTCTTCGCATTTAGTTTTTTTTATACCTCTTTATTGTATTGATGACATTTAGAGACAAATTCTCAAATTGCATCAGTTCCAGGTAGGGTCTGTTTTTATATTGTATTTAAATAATTTTTCAGAATTATTATGGTCCACAAGTACTTTATACCAAAAGGGTCTTCAGTAAAGACATGCGAATCCTTGTTCATCAGAAATCAAGGCCATGTTGATGTCAAAACAAGTGTGTGTTTTACAGATGGAGTGGAACAGATGTAGAATACCTCCAGCTATTACGTTACAAACTTAAAAAATTAAAGCAAGACAACTTAGAACATTAAAAATGCAAAGTCATTCCCATAAAATACATTTATTTTTCATGTCATGTCCTGGAAAGAGTAAAGCACGGATAGAGGAGTAATTCAGGATAGCGCTTTAAACATTTTTTCCATAAGCCTGATGGATTGCAGTGTGTTTCTTTATTTATCCGTCTATGCATTGAGTGGATGAGAGACCAGAATAGATGCAGACAGGCCTGAGACCGCTTTGAGTCGCAATCACCTCTGTGCCTTGTCACTTTAAAACCTGTCAATATTTCATCCATAGTAAAACTAGGGACTGGAGGAGCTTGTCACTTGTGTCTTCGGGGCTTAGTACTAAGTTTGATGCATTATTGACTGATTGCTGCATGAGTGCTCCACCCTTCAGCTCAAATGTGTTTCTTCTTGCTTTTTTTTTTTGTTTGCATATTATTCAAAAATGAGGCTAGGGTCCTAATTAAGAATCTTTCTTTGTTTTTGAGTTGGAGTTTGTAAGACGCATCATTAGAAAGAAAATTAAAAAAAGTTTCTGAAAAAATGACAAGTTGATCTTTTCTTTATTCACTCATGGTGTTGTTGTTTTCCTTTGTGTGTCCTAATTATATTTTTAACTTAATCGTGAATTTAACAACCTGATTGGATTGAAATGTAGTGTTGCTAGCCAAATGAGATTTGGACATGCTGCTATCAAGGTTGCAGTAGTGTAAATTAATATTTGAAGAACATGTAAAGACTACAGGTTTTAGTGTTTTAAAGCTTTCAAAGGAATTTGAATTTTAATAGGAATACATTTTTTTAAATTATTATTTAATATCCTATTTGAATAAAAAAATACATAGATCTTAATACTGTACTTTTTTGTACATATATGTTCATCAACAGTGTCTTTTATTGCTGTTCTGTCATTTGTTTTTCTTTTAGGCCATTTTTTTGGGTTTAGCGAACAGTGAAACATATTCAGGAAAATCATCTTTAAAAGTCATGATATTCCAAAGAGAAAGGAAGCTCTAGAGAGAATGGGAGGAAACTCAGGCAAACATGTTTCCCCTGACCTTTAATAGACAGCACATGTCTGGCCTACAACGGTGTGAGATTTCTCTGCTAGATAGACTAGATTAGCATACTGTTCCATTGAAAGCTGGATGTTTGAATTCCTAATTTTCTTATCAGAAAACATTTTTATGGAAAATATTAGTTCCGCAGCGCTGTAAATCTAACCCACTTGGCTAAATTCATTCAAGGCCATAGGAAGGAAGTAAAGAAAAAAAGGCATTGTAGATTAAAGCTTACAGCATAAAAAATGTTGCTCCTCTTCTAAGCAGCAGAATACAACAAACAATAATAACCTCCAGGCCGACTGTTTTTTGTCAGAGCTCTAAAATATTGATGTGCCATTGTTTCCAGAGACCAGTAAGTATTAGAGAAGTGAGGTGGAAGATGGTGACAGTAGCCTGCACTCTAACCTGCTCCAGATGCGTCTCCAGGGACGGCACAGATCATAAACCCCATCTCCCTGTGAAAAGCAGCCCTGTTCTAACCCAAGACCAGAGGGACTAAAAGCGGCGCCGAGAATTACATATAACTCGTCAACTACGCCTGTGTATGAAAGCAAAATGCTTTATCCACAGCGGAAGAGTAAAAGCCACATGTACAGGAAAGGTTGATGGCACTTTACCTGATCTCGCCATCTTGAGCTGACGCTAGGATAAAAATAACTACGACAACAGCTGTCTGAATGGCTTATGTCAGGATTGTACAACATGAATCTAACCATGAAATTGTACAGCAGAGATTTATACTGCAGTTCAGCTGTTAAATATATGCTTATAGGTGTTACTACTTTGAATAAACATATGCTCCAATTAAATGTTGCTCAGCTTTTTTAGATCATTTCAGCCGTATAATACAAGAAATTAAAATAGATATGCAATTGTGTCAGTTATTGAATAGCTTTTTTGTGATTTTACATGTTAAAAACATTTACATTTAAAAACATGTTACATGTTTAAAACATTTTTTTCTCCACAATGTGATTTTAAATATCAAACGCAGTGGTGACCGGTCAAGACCAGAAAAAGCCTTCTCAAGGCAGCCCCAGGGCCATCTAGCAAGTTTAGGATAACGTCAGCATTTTCTCATCCTCTGACTGGATGATCAGAGAGCGTACTACTCAAAGCGTCACTGTAAATCTTATTTGTTTTCACAGTCTTATTATTGTTTCTGTATTAAGAAGAATTAGTTCGTGTAGGACACCACTGAAGGCCTGGGTGGGAAATGCACGGCCCACCACAATGTTTTTTTAATGCACATAATAAACAGTGTAATACTTTGTATCAGCACAGTGTGACCTGACATCTCACAGCTGCGACAGTTTCTCATAACCGTGATTTTATAACTCACAATGTAATTTTACATCTCTCGACTTTGATTATATTTCACAACTTGACTTTAAAATCTAAAGTCTCAAAGTTTATTTCTCATAATTTCATTTTAGAACTTTAAAAGTCACAATGTGACTTTGTATCTCCACAATGTAACTTTAAATCTTGCAGTTGTGACACTGTTTCTTATACTAGTTTTTATGACTCATAATTGACTGTACACACTGCAATATATCTTAAATTTATCTCGTAGTAGGTTAACCTTTGTTATTTTTTTTCTCTGATACAAAAACAGGTTCTCAAAAAGAAAGCACCACTTAATGCGACTCCTTAAAGCAACCTGTTTCACTTTAACCAAGGGACTGTAAAGTGGGAAGTATTCTAAGTACTGTAAAGAGTGACTAGAGAACAGCACTCCTGTTTCCCCTCACCCTGCATGACACGTTAATCACAAATGATGAGACCAGGTCGAAAGCAATTACATGTTAGAAAGCAGTGTCATGGCACATAATTTCACTTTATTACCTGACATGAAGGAGACCTTGAGGTGTGAGTCTCGGTTCGATCTCCGCCCAGTCTTAGGGTTGCAGTGGGGCACTTTAATAAGAGCTATTGTAGATGTCCTTGTAAATGATCAGTGTCAACAGAGTGCACTTTATGGAGTTTGTAGTGTGCTCCTGAGCGGATTATCCAATGACGAGAGGTGAACAGGGTCTTTACGCCCTTCAGACGTAAGCTGAAACTGGCAGAATGCAATTTCCAACTTTGTAAAATTGATCTCAGAGTGCAAAGCTCTGACAGTGACAGCCTTGGCACATGAGGGATTCTATGGATATTATCACAGAAATTTGGTATTTTAAGTCGGACAGGCGTTCTCTGGTCTCAAGGATAGTATTTTGTCCTTCAGTGACAGTTATCTCACTGAGAAAGCCTTTAAAGGCCCTCTAGGTTACGGGATGCAAGATCAATTTTTCCCTCAGATCCTTTAATCCAGTTTATTGGAGGTCCGGTAACACTGAGCACAATATTGTGATATTAAAGGGTATTGTTCCCAGTCTGCGATTGTGGTTGCTGGTCCATAATCTTCCTGTGAAGGTATCTCATAGGAGCTGGATCCACATCTCACAATAAATGGTGCAGAACAATTTGGACCACTCAAAAGTGGAGTGTTTGATGTACTGGAACAGTAATAGACCTAATGTGGTTTTGCGATCCCTCAGGCATCTCTTCAGCATTACAATCTCCTTGGTGTTTGTTTTTTGAATTCGCTCGTAATTCACAGTGAAGCTGTCTGACATTTGAAAGCTTAGAAGCTTACATCCGTAGAGGAACATGGTAGCGCTTTTCTACTTCAGATCACATTTGTATGCGATCAGACCTAATACCTGAAAAAAAACTTTGTAAAACAAGAAAGGGGTTATTTTTTATTCATGCTACACACATTCATACCATACCGCTTTTATGAGTGAGTCATCGAGTCGTACACTAAAAATTATTTGTCTAAAAACACCGCTTCTTTGTATTGCTCGAACATTGTTTGAAGCTCGGCAGCAGCACAAAAATCACTTTCAATAACTGTCCATATTGTGTCTAAATTGTACATTTCTCAGCAATAACTTTTTGTTGAACTGTGTAAAAGCAACATCACTTTTGAAATCGTAAACTCCTCCTAAATGGATTTAGATCCAGCAAGCATGAGTGCTCACAATGACAACAATCTCTATAAATCAATAAGATTAAAAGTTGGGAGAATGCAGGAGCTTTGTTTCAACTCAAGCTTAAATCGAAGTGCTTTTTGTATTTACGATTGGACAAAGACAAACAGATCTGACCTCCGCAGTGACCAAAGACAGCTTTCGTCCTTCCAATGATTATTCCTCTAGTCCTAAACCATATTCTCCACAGGCTACTTCATATTTCATTTTACAGCAGTATAAAAACCTGCTTTTTTCTCAGTGGGTGGTAGAGGTTTTGTAAGGGCTTTGGAAGCGTTCTCTCTGGAGGAATCCCAGTCGCGTGGAAACAGGAGAGATTTTAAAGATGAGTCTTATCTAAATGGAAGATCTGTAGAAGGAACTTGATGGACAACTTCGCTTTTCGATCCAAGATTTCTATCTGGGAATGCGCTGAGCTTTCCCCTACCACTGCAACGTGTGCAGAAACCGGCATTATATTAACACTTTATTTTAAATTACAGGAAAACAACCTTTTTTTTTGATAAGGCAAAGTGCAAAGGCATTGCGTGCTCTGTGTCAATATGATGCTTACTGTAGCTCTACCATGCATTTGCTCATCTCACCAGCACAAAACAGATTCAGCATTCCACAAAATTAATAAAAACTGTCAAATTCATTACAGAATGAATTAAATAACTCGTATAACCTGCAGTAATTATGACAAAACCCACCCCCCCAAAGAAACGAGTGCCCTGTCTGATAGGCACATCTCCGAGACCTCAAATAGATGTCTGCATTTACATCTGCAAGACGTATTCTTTAGAGTGTTTGCTCATCTGCAATACATCTGTAAGACGTTTCCTTTTAGATGTCAAATAGACATCTATTGGATGTCTTTAAGATGTTTCTGATTTTGGAACGTTAAAACTGACACCTGAAAGTCGTCTGTAGACAGCAGACGTTTTCCAGATCAAGATCTTTAGCAGACATCTTGCAGACATACGTGCGCTTTCTGGGTTTGCTGCTGACCTTCACTGATTCAATTCAACCATACTAATCAGCAAAAATTACTTTTTATGATATTGAGAAGAAAATGCTGAACTTTCTTTTCTTGCATTTTATTCTTCATGCATTCCAGAATGGCAGCACCGTTTAAAGGGTTGCGTGCGCTGCGTCCTCTACAGTACAGTCATCATTTCACCTTTGGTGTGAATGGGCTTTTACATTTGCCACAAATAGATTTTTTAAATGAACAAAATCAAACAAGTAACCCCAATGCAAGATGTGAAAAAGTAATAAATATTGTAACATTAGTTTCCATAAAAAATAACTAAGCAATTAGTTACTTTTGAAAAGAATTACACAATATTATAATGCACTTCTTTTAACAGTAACTTAACTTAGCATTGCTAACATCCAAACTAAGATGGTGTTTATGCTGTTTTCAACTAAAAACATTTATATACATGACAGTGGCATTTTAGTGGCATAACCTTTTTGAAAATGATACTGTTATCGTATCATTTAAACACAGATTTATGAAAACAGTGATGTTATGTGCATATGATTTAGATGTTTAGTCTATAGGTCCAGACATGTAATGTTTCTTTACAAGGCAACATCGCCAACTACTGGCCTGGTTCTGGTTATAACTAAGATCAAATATATTTGAGCAAATATTCTATTAATGTTACATGAAAAACCTTACTAAAATGTTCTGAGAATGTTGCCCGTTAGCTGGGCTTTATGGGAGATAACAACCTTTTAGTACAGTAAAAACCTAAATAAATGTCTAGAAGGCAAGCAAAGTTCATTACTTCAACTTTAATTTGCCTTTATCGAAAAAAAGTGTGATGGCAGGCATCTTCAATGTGCCAGAAAGCGAATGCTCATAACCTTTTCAGCCCTCACTTGCATAATTATGCCTGAGGGCAAAGCAAACAGACACTTCTAAAAAATCACCTGTCACCAACGCGAGCGTCTTTATACTTTTTTAATCTCAACATCCTTAATCTAAACTCCTTTAAAAGTCATTCCAGCTGAAGCAAAAGATGCTTCAGATTTTCTCTCAGTATGACTGTCTGTGATTTACCCAGCCTGTGACAGTGTGATGCGATCTGTGGTGCAAATGATCTCATTAGTCAAATATCTTGACTACTCAGACTGGAGAAGTCTGCAAGTCTTGCTCCTTATGGTGGAAGCTTGTCAATTAGAGTGTTGTTTGCTTCGGCTAATTGTGAATGCGTGAAGGGTTCTTGTCCTTTTCGGGAGCGCAGAGGCCGACAGCAGGAGGCTGGGAAATAAGCTGCCCTCGTTTGGTAGAAAGAACAAGTCACCTCCAGGGCTTGAGGTCAGGTCAACCTCTTTTTCACCGTTCTTTCTCCTTCAAACGCTCTTTTATCTTTTCATTGCCACAGGAAGGAGATGAATCACAATGGGTGAGGATATTTCAAACGGGGTTAAGGAGGAATGATGGCTGGGTATAAGCACCTGCCACTAATAGAGGTGCAATATTGAGAGAGAAAATGGGATACATTATGAAAAAAAAAAAAAAAATATATATATATATATATATATATATATATATATATATATATATATATATATATATATATATATATATATATATATATATATTTTTTTTTTTTCACCAAATATAGTAAGTCTTTACTGTCAGTTTTAATCTTTTACCACATCATTGCTGAATAAATTTACTATTGTACATGTACTAATGTCCTTTAAAAAAAATATTTGAAATACAAACCTTTGAACTTTTGTGCATCTTAAAAACTGTGAATTAAAATAATAATAACACCATGTTCAATCTATAACCATCTCTATGGGTTTGAAACGATGTTCATACTATGAACCCAAGGTGCACTGAGAAGAATAAAATGAGTTTAGACATGTGTAACAGTCAATGTATCATATGTGGATTATTCCCAGGTCACTAGGCATTTCTAGTCGTGGCCCTATTTCTTTATATTTTATATAGATACAAATAATGGTACATTCAACATGACATGTTTCTTCAGGAGTACTTGCAAGCAACCAAAGGAAGACTTCATGAGCCATTTGCCTCAAAGAAGAAAAAAATCTCTTGCATCTATGAAAAATAAAACAAATGCACAGACTATACATTAGAAAAAGTGTTTCAAGAGTTGTTCAGAATTGGTATCATGAGTCGTGATCTCCTTTATGAGCAGTGGTGTATCTTCAAGACACAAATTCGAGAGATTTCAGAACAAAGTATATGAAAGCTCAGCTTGAGTCAGACACACGGTACATCAGAGAGGTCTGAACCACGCAAAAGCCTGAGCCAATTTATATCTTTGTTTCTGAATTGCTCTCTTTGTCTGCAGTCGCCTACATTGTTTTCAATATTTTTCAGAAATCCATCTGAAAATGTAACAATACAGCAGGGGTCTTCAACAGGGGGCCCACAGCAGTACTGCAGGGGGCCTAGTAATTATTATGGCTTGAGTTCAATTTTTGTAAATCTGTTTTAAGCAAAAATACAATAGTGATATGCAAAAATACTAAAGCTAAAATAAGAAGATACACAATTATAATTAGAATTACACAAGAATTAGGCATCAGCATCAATAAAGACTATTTTTAGGGTTTTTCAATGTAAGCATATAACACAATATATAAACACATTACTATATGGAGAGCAACAGCCTTACATACAAAAAAAAAGATTGCAGTCAATACCTTTTTGTGTTTCATCTGTTGTGTTTGGCTCAGGAAAAATGGTCCATCACTCAATGTAACGCGCCATTCAAAGAGCTGTCAGTCATAAAAACTGCAGAAATAAATGCAATATAATACTGTTTCACAAGACAAGTGTTTATGGAGGGTTGTTATGTGCAAACTGTTGAGGCATGTACACGATTACCCTTGCAATGCTAACTTTGTCTGAGGACGGTGTGATGCAGTTTGGCTGACACAGCAAATGAAGATGACACTGAGGCCTAGAACGACAGCAAAATATACAGGGAGACAATGAAGTATGAGCTTTTAGCCAACGACTTCAATGCAACATTGCGAAGCAGACTTGGCCCATATCAAAAACTTAAAGCCCTCGAGGAGCTTGCTTGTCCTCCCAAGATCAGCATATTCAATATGACACACGTATTAAAGAAATAGGTTACCCAAAAATAAAAACTTGCTGAAATTTGCCCACCCTCAGGCCACCCAAGATGTAGATTCTCTGCAGTGGATGAAAGTCTAAACAGCTGTTATAGAACAGTTTTGGACTGTTTTTGGTTGTAAATCATGTTTGATCTGTGCATATATCTCTAACCGAATTTACACGAGACCTTTTCACTGGAGAAAGCAGTATTACGGATAGAGGACTTGTTGGAAGCAAAATATGGAAGTTAAATTTGTTTCTTACAAACACAAGTTTTCGCGTCACAAAATGTGACTGAAGAGGTGTGGATTACTTCTGGATTATGATGTTGTTTTTATCAGCTGTTTGGACTGTTTGGACACTGCAGAGGATCCATTGGTGAGCGAGTGATGTAATGCTACATTTATCCAAATCTGTTTTGATCAAGAAACAAATTATATTGCTAAACAGCAGATACTGAAGAAAAAGACTTTAAGTATAAGACTGTTTTGAATGCGTAATGATTACAAATACGATTACACATCAATATTTGTGATGAATGCATTTATACATATAAACTAAAAAAATGTTAAACGATCTCCTCGTGAAAGAGTGAATTTTCTAGATGAATCCCACTGAGGTGCGGCGTTTCATGTGCAGTGCATGAGAAGAAATAGCAAACTCACTGAAGGGCATCAAAATACCACATAAGTCTCCCCTCTTGAGTCTTTTGTAAACTCTTACCCAGAATGATGCAAAGCTCCTTTGAGACAACGGTCACGGTTGACTCCAGAGAGAACGATGGCGCAGCACGCGGACACAACAGACTGGTGCAGAGCCACTGAAGCCTGAGGAAGACAACAACATCCTGCTAATCTTTGTCCTCTAAGGAAAAGACACGTGCACTGGAGTCTCTCAGGAAGGACAGCAGCAGCCTCCAGCTGTGTGCGGGCATTAGCACACCCACAATACCTACGCTTGATCAATGACTCAATGTTACACAACGTCTTCTATAGTACTCAGGGATAATGTGGCTAGACAAGCACGAGGGGTTGACACGGAGGACAAACACACCTGCCAGAATTCAACACTGTTGATTGCTGCTGTAGTAAATTGTGTTTACAGAGCACTCTACAGAAGCGCATTTACACATTTAGAAGAAGGCTGTCTACTTTTTGAGCACACAATCAATATTTTGTGCTCTTAATTAGCAAGCAGTGCTAATTGCCTTGGGAACTGATTGAATTAGGAAATGTGGACGTTACATGTCAGAATGGGGCCAGGTGGTTGGAGGCAGCTTAGTTGTTATTTAAATTTATATAGGCAAATAATTTTTCATATATATATATATACATATATATATATATATACATATATATATATATACATACACACACACACACACACACACACACACACACACACACACATTCATCTCAAAAATGCAGTTGGGTTATTTTGATTACATTAAAAATAACTAACAATTACAGCTAAACAAACACAATAAAACACATTTAAAACCTGATAACAATAATAATAATACATTTATCTGTTTATGCAATAAAAGTTATCTGTTTATATATATATATATATATATATATATATATATATATATATATATATATATATATATATACTGTATATGTGTGTGTGTGTGTGTGTGTGTGTGTGTGTATAAACAACTTTGTAGTTGTTTAAGACCTGTGCAGAAAGACTTTTTTCCACTCAGAGGACAAAAACGTCCATGTCAAAAAAACTTCCAGTCTAAAAAAAAAGTACATGAATGTTATAGAGGATTTAGTAATGCTTAGTCAAACTCAAAAATCTAAGCAAATCATGCTCAAAATTTGTGGTTGATAACACAAAAATGAGCATTTAGTTAAGATTTAGTTTGGACGCAGTTCAAAACTTTTCCCATTAGATGCCAGATATATTACACCCATATGGTGAACGTGATTTTTCACATGTTCCTTGATCAACACCCCAAACAACCAATCAGAATCGAGAGTTAAATTTACAGGAAATGTCTTTCTCAGGCTTGCAACAAGGGTTAGGTCCTTTTTTTACCCTTGTTATTCAGCTAACATTTCACATCTCATATTTTTGAGACAAATTATGGGTAAGGATAGGGTTAGTTCTATGTTTTTGGAAAGCAACGTTGACATTAACACAGGCAAAATCAAAACTCAAAAAATCCATAAGGAAGCACAAGGGTTAAACTTCAAATACGCAGTTTTCCATCAACACTGTATGCGGCAGACACCTGCATGGGCAAGCAAAAAAAAAAAAGTTTAATAAAAATTTTATTAGATTTTTTTTCCTTGGGTGCATTCGGGCTGGTCTTACTCAACAAAGCTCTTACTCAAATGAAACAGGCACTAATCATCAGTGAACAACTGTAAACACTCATGTCTAAATGGCCTGGAAAATGGGGCATAGTAATAAGCTTCAAGCCTTTCAAGCTGCTTTCTCCAGAATCCTATGACAGCTCTCGAAGCGGAAGTCTAGAAGCATACGAGTCAAGGTTGTTCATCCCGTTTATTATGAGCGCCCGAACTAATTAGGTAAACACTGTGACCTGAATAAATCTGTAGTTAATCTTTCTTTATCCACATGAAAGACTGATTCGATTAAATATCAAAGGGTTACACAAAACTAGAGAGGACATAGAAAAATCATTCCCAGAAGGACGAAGAGGTATTTTTGGAGAGGTGTTTACGCTGAACATGCGCTACTAGATCAAAGAGCTCAGGTGCTCTATTTCATTCATTAATCGACTGACATTCAAATTACCATCGCTCTTACCCAAGAGATCTCGTCTCAAAGGCTTACGATATCTGCATCCATCTCTACAGCATGTACTTCCTCCCACCGCTTTCAAGATTCGTTTTTGGATAATTCAGTTAAATAGCGATGTCTACATTAGCGTTGTAATCATAATAATTGATATTATTACAGAAGGATGCAGCACTCTTCAAGACATTTACAGTTCTACGGTCGTTTAGGTGCTAGATAGGAAATTAGGGTAGCCATGATTTTGCCAAGTAATAAATGATCCTGGATCAACATTACTGTCATTATCCCAATCCTAAACTCAACCATACCCAAAATTAATTCCTAAAATCAGTGGTAAATTATAGTTCATTAACAAGGGTGTAGAAACACTGATCATGAGCCTAAAACAAATTGTCCCATTCTGATTGGTTGATTGGAACAACATCAGAAAACAAAAGAAATGCAGATTGAAACTTAAGACTCGCAGTATGTTCCAGTCTAAAAAAATCGAATACTGTAACTTCTGCCAAACTGCTTTTCCCGAAGGGTGATTTTATTTATGCACTGCTGTGCAATAAATCTCAATTGTCAGTCATTCTGTTTTAAAATCAGTCTGGTGCCTTTACAGTGTCATCTTGTCAATGTCTAACCTGAAGAAATGTGAAACAGCCAAGTGAAATGACATTAGCCTACTTCTTTAACAAGGAGATCCAGGGAAGCAAGAGGAAACGGGATGTGCAGTTTAATCAGCGAACAAAGCAGGAACAAGGGAAGCACGGGGTTTAAATACACAAGGAAATAGGAACCACTGATCAATAAAACTACTAAGAACTACAGACTGGCACTGGAAACAGTAACATCAAGGACAAGGACTAAAGGTCCAATCACAAGACAAAACTGAAAACGTCACAATCTTTATGAATTTGTACAGCATGTCTTAATATACATGTCTTATGAAAAATGAAACCAGTCTGTCTCATAAAGCCAGTCTTACTGCACGTTTCACTGCAGTTTCTAAGAGAAATGTCAGCTAAGTGGTGCTAAAACACAGGGTCCTGGAACCCTGACACATTTTTATTATGCTGATATAGTTATGCATATAATAATAAAACATAATAATATGTATCGCAACAGTTTATAATTTAAATATCTGGGGCTGTCGCAAAAAGTTACTGCTCTATCATGCCATATATCAAATCCAACCCTAAACCTACCAGATGGTGTTAACAAATGCAAAACTGATATAAAAGGGCATTTGTTGATGCAACTGTGCCATTTCAGTTTCATTTTACATAGATTTGTTTTGTTGAACCTTATACAGGATTCGAACGAGAGCTCCTCGACTCTCAAGTACATCTCTGTTCCAATAGCAACAGAGTAAACATACCGTCTATGGAAACCTATAGATATGAAACTGGATATGATGCTAACATTTAAAAGCATCAGTTCTCAAATATCCCAGCATATTAATATTGATTTAATAAAGTCTTAACATGATTTTCTTCAAGTAATTATGCGGAATTTTTTTTTTTTGTAAAAAATCTCTTCTTTTTTGAGAAAAAAACAAATAATGGTGAGTATAATTAAGAGTAAAAACATTTTACTGCCTCTAGTGTTCATTTCTTTTTGGTACATATTTTGTGTCTCACTAAAAAGTGCACCAAGGTACGTTTATGCCACAAGAGCAGGTAGAAGAAATTAATATATCAATTTTAACCTGATATTATGCGTCAAATGTTCTTAATGCAAGTCTATAGTCTGTAGATATAAACATAAATACATTTTGTTGTACTGTTGTTGTTTTTTTGTACAACATATGTACAATATGCTGGGGTCATAAAATATGCCCCGAACAATAACATTTCCAAAAACATGTATCTGTCAATAGAAAGTCAGTAGAATGTTCATAAGGGACCATCAAAATAAAGTGAAACCTATTTATTTATTTATTTATTTATTTATATATCTAGCTTTTTATTAGCTTTTACTTTTTAAAAATAGTATTATTAGCTTTTTAGTTTAATTAGTGTTTGCAAAGTATTTCCTTTTAGCTTTATTATTTTAATTTGAGTAATTTTATTACTTCAACTTCAGTTAGCTGGGGTTTTTTTTCCTGTATTTATTTAAATAGATTTACTTTTGTAAGCTTAGGTTTTTATTTAATTTAAGTGAGTGAAAATATTTTAGTTAGCAATAGCACCGAATATATGGGCAATTCTTTCGTCTGTGGAGCATAAATGAATGTAATTTTGAGGTATGTTGCAATTTTATTCGTCCCTGACCTCCAACGTATTTTGTATAAACAAAAAATTATAATCCATTATATTATATCCCGCAGAAAAAAGAAAGTCATACAAATTTAATATGACATAAGGGTGAACAAATCATGAAAGGATTGTAGACTCTGTCCTTGAGATGGACATCCTGTAGTCAGAAGACACAAGACCTCAGAATTCCTTCAAACACAGAACCCAGAATAACAGAATGCGTAGAATCCCCAAAGGACTAGCATTTAGAACACGACCGATCTCTTTTTGTTTCAAGTGAAAGTCAGTGTCTTGAGTCTGAATAACAACACAGGAAGCAACGTTTCTTCTCTGCTGGATCTAACCGATCGATATAAGCAGAATATGCTGCAGAGGAAAAAGTCACACACTAGTACAGCCGAGGCTGTCTAAACCCCATGGGCACTGAGGGCCTCACACTGAGAGGGCCAAAGAAAGCAATCTCTCACCCTTCGCTGATATCAACAGTAATCCAATTCCAGCATCAATCAACTGGAGATCTATGACCACACACTTGAGCAAGTGACCAGTTCCTTGTGCCTCTCAGAGGTCCTGTACCTCCAGAGGTGTGCTGAGATCTTGCAGAAACGCTGGACCATCACTCTCTGTCAGACGCTACCATAAAGCCCTGAGGCCCAGGGATACATGGACGGCGGTGTGATTGATGTCTCCTTGTGAGATTAATCTCGATTGAGTCCAGGAAAGTAATGATCTACTGCCTGTTAGATCCTCATTGCGCAGGACTTAGAGAGCTGCTTCATCAGTCAGTTGGCTGGACGCCATGCCTCCGGCCCAGTGTGCTATTTCTAAAAGACAGGTGGTACTCCTCCGCTGCTCCTCCTCACCTGCAAGCATGATACATTTTCTTGTGCAGGCTGATTGGAAAAATATAGCATTAATATATTGTGCAGAAGCGTGATCAATAATGTATGAATTGAAAAAATAGGCCATCCGGCAACCGTATTAAATAAGGCAGTCCATTTTTTACATTCACTGCAGTGAAGCTTGAATGCGCAAGCAAGAAATGGCTTTGTCTTGATTTAATGTGAACAGTGATGCATGCTAATGCTAATGACTATTTAATAGGGTGACCAGTTGTCCCTATTTTCCAGAGACGGCCCCCGTTTTCAGTGGTCTGTTTCTGGCTGGAGCTGTTCTTGGAAATGTCCCCATTTTTTTGTTCCCCATTTTTCAAAACATCCGGCCGTATGCTATTGCTAAAAAGAACGTTATATCATCGCATACAGTGTGAAATCTCCTCTTTAGTCACATTTGTTTTTAGAAAAAAGAGAAAAAGTATGAAAAAACTTCCATGCATCCAATGATGTTATTAAATATATACTCATCAATAAATGGATGGATGGATATAAGTGTTTAGGGGAGGGGTTTATTGTCCCAATAAGGGTGTCAACCATGGCATTTCTTTAATAATTTGAATTAAAAACATTTACAGTCAATAAGTTGCATTCTATTTTATAATGTACTTTAATACTGAGGTGAACTAAGTAGTATGAACAGCAGAAAATGCTAGTTGCACTTAAATAATCCTGCAATTGCAATTAGTGTAAATAGCATCTAATTGCTATTTACATTTAGGCCAAATAGCTGCTGCCATTAAATAAACAGGTAAATGAATGGATGGATAAATATCTTTACTCTGTAATAGAAGGATGGATAAATATCTTAATTCAAGTGTATACTCAGCGATAGAAGATGGATGGATGAATGGATAGATATTTTTATTCAAACATATACCCAGCAATAGATAGATAGATAGTGCAGAAGCAGTTGAAACATTTCAGACTTAAATTGCATAATTTTCTGGATTGTTATTCTGCGTATTTTCATGTCGCCATGAAAGATAATAACGGTGTTGCTGTATTATTCTGCTGTATAATTTTTCATCACATTGAAATTAATAAATGATAAGAGGTTTTATTCCTAGGTGAGCCGTTCCTTTAAGCCCATTTTTTTTGCACATCTATTAGAATTCTTTCCATAAATTTCTCTCATATTGAGCAGCAGCTGGTAATACGGAGGGTGGGGGAGCAGTTGAAGGTGGTGCGGTTATTGGTGGAGCAGATGGGACTAAAGTGGGCTGTTTTGGGGATGTTATGAAGGTGTCAGAGAGTCATCAGGTAGATGCAGCTGCCGCAGGTGCTCAGGAGCCATCAGCCAGAGCCTGATGGGTTTTACTGCTCATTACATTCAGCCTGTAAAGTCCACTACACCTCTGAATAATGCTACCAGCATAACACCTTTATGTAATGAATAATGCTGCCGGATTTCAATAGGACTTAGTGAAGTAAGAGATTTTAGAGAGTGCAAGGTCAGGTGAGCTGGATTGAGGAATATGCTATTGCTACTGGAGTGCTTTTCTTCATCTGCGGCATTTAAATGTCATCTCAGGGTCACTGAGAAACCTTTTGACCCGGTTTGCGTAATTAGAAAGCCTCGGCCTGATATTCATTTATCCTGACAAAGCGCCACTGTGACATATAAGAGCGATGCTAAAACACACTTTCAGGCAGATCTAATTAATTTGTTGTTTTACATCACATTAAGAGACAAGGTGACAAATGATATAACAAGTCGTTCTGGATCCTCTAATTACTTGTTTAATTAAGATGGTAATTAGAGGGCGTTTAACTGCAGACTAGGTGATGAAGCTAAGTGGGAATTAATGTTATATTTAGCTGTTGGGCAATCTGGTACATATAGAGCTCGAAGAAGAACTTGATTGACAAGACTCGCTGAGACTTTGATGTAAGAGCAACCTCAGAGTTACAACGTTCATGAAATTCTTATCTGGTTCAAAGTGCTCACTGCGGTTTCCATCACTTCATGTCTGCTTCTACATGTTGATATACAGAATCTGAGCCTGTCAGAACATATGCTCAGGGGTTTTCGAAATTTTTGATTCAAAGGACCCCCAAATATAATCTTCGCTTTACAAGGGAAACCCTAAAATATAGGAACACTGTGTAATAGAAACAGAAAAAAACTGCCTTTAAGATTTTGTTGATAGTTGATACTGCAGCCAAACCGTAGTTTTTTTTTTTTTTCATTATTATTATTTTTTTCAAATACAAACTTATAATATCTGGAAATTTATTAAAATAATTAGAAGATAGATTATCCGATTTTTTACTGTAACGATGTGTCAGGGTAAATGTATAATAAAAACTGCAATATTACAAAAAAGTTAGAATTTGAATGAATTTGACTTTTAAAAAAAAAAAAAAACATTTTTAACACGTCAAAAGAGATACGAAGTTGTCAAGAATAAAGCTAATTAGTCGGAAATAATTTGAAAACACACTGTTTTTCTGTCGAACTCCCCAAAATATAGTTTTTATATTGTACAAAATATACTGGGGTTCCATTATCACACCAGTTTAATGACACTACATTAGGAAAATATGGTAATTTGAAGTTTATGAGATCCAGCATTAATTAATACTTCTACTCGATTACATTTCCAAGGCAGAAATTTCATTTAATATCATCCAGACCTCAAAAATACCAAGCATTTTCACAAATCATCCTGACAAATCATCCTTCATCATACCAATCAATCAGATTAGCCTCCAAGCTGAACTTTTATAATCAATACCATCCATTTCCAGAGTAAACTACATTTGGGCACAACAATGGTCATTTGTCCTTTTGAAGAGACGTCTCATCAGTCAACGCAAAAAAAACAATTCATTTTATTTATAGCCATTCCTGAAGATCATTTCTCAGCGCTTTTTTCACCTCCGCATTGCTGCAAGGGTTAGCCGGGCTTTGCATTTCTCCGAAAACATCATTTTGCTTGCAGACTACACAGGACATCTCTGAGTATTCGAGGAAAGGGAATAAATAATGCCTCGCTGAACACAGTGCAAGATTAACCTGAGATCTGTTCCTCGATCAATGTGAAGCTAAGCCTGCTCTACTTACAGCCGGCTTAACAAATCACACGTTCAACACAACAATCTGGCACATGCCACAAGCTTTCGTTCCCACATTTTAATCTTTTCTGCTGACATACTGACGCATTCACTGTCACCGATACTGAATATTTCAATCTGGAGTCTTTGCAGCCGTAGTGGCAAAGCAATTTAAGGTCTTGTGTTGTGGTGAAGAGCAGGCGGTGGGGTGAGCTCTTCAAGTTGGGCCTGATTTTCATGCTCACACATGGAGTCTGTGATAAGAGTCATTACCGCGGAGAGCCGTAATCACTGCCTCCGCTGTGCAGGACCGAACCGAGATACTGAGGCCCTGTCACATGAACTATATGTTCAATTACAGACAGAAGCAGCAGCTTTACTTAAAAGGTAAATTTTACTTCTCTAAAACCTTTGGAGTAACATTTGTATTCTGTTCTTGGAAATGTCCCCATTTTTTTGTCCGGCCGTATGCTATTGCTGGAAAGAACATTATATCATTGCATACAGTGCGAATTTTAAATATCTTTAGCCACATTTGATTTTTGAAAAAAGAGAAAAAGTATGAAAAAACTTCACCTCCATGCATCCAATGATATTGTTAAATATATATTCATCAATAAATGGATGGATGGATATTTAGATATCGGAGAGTTTATTTTCACTTATTGCAAATAGCGTGCCTTATTGGCAGTGGCTATTTACACTAGCTCCGCCTACCATTGTATTTACGATTGGGATAGTCTTCTTTACAAAGAGATGCTACTTGATATCAGTTTGATATCACATTAACTATGTGTTCAATTACAGACAGAAGCAGCAGCTTTAGTCAAAAGGTAAATTTTACTTCTCTAAAAACCTTTGGAGTAACATTCATATTCACGATACTAGAACAAGCCATTTCAAAGTACTCCATTCTTTATATATACACGCTGCCTGATGTTGTTCAGCTTTAATGGCCACATCCGGTGGTCTTATAATTTCTCCAAAATCTATTTGCATACACTGAAGTCACACTTACCGAACGGATTCTATCAAATTGGATTACAATGTATCGAAAAACTTTTGGTTTTGTTTTTGGTTTTAGGAATATGTCTGCAGTTTAAAAAAACAAAAAAAAAGTAACATGTGTCACAATTTGGTCAAGGAGACAGACTTTGAATTTAGGCAAAGAAGGGAGCCGTCAAACGAACATCAAACAAACCGAAGATATCTCTTAATGAAGCGTTCCAAAAGGTAAGCTTGAAGTTCTTTCCTTTTTGGTGATCGTGTCCTGGTTTGGCGGGCTGACAGAGAGGTGACCAGAGCTGTGGGTGTGTAACCTCAAGATCAGCCACTGAAGGAATGGCGTGAGCGAGTTATATGGAGTGAGGGTAAGTGGCTGCAGGTGCGGGTGATTAGTACTCTGGTGATTGTGAGCGTGACCAGGTGGCAGGTTCGGCAGATGAAGGAAGTGATGGCGTGACAATATATACTTGAAAATGCATTTTTCTCCATATTTAAATAAAAAAAAAAAAAGATTATCTTGAAGACGCTCTCACAAGTTAATACATTTGAGAACTGTTTTTGTTGCATGGACTGTGAAAAAAATAGGTATCTTAAAATTGAGGTTAATCAGTGTAGCTCATCACATCAAATATGAACAAAATCCACTAAACTTTATTGTCTGTGTCAGTCTATGATTATGCTATGATTTCACACATTTAAGATGTTGTTTTTAATAAATGTAACAATTAACACAGTAAAGCTTAAGAATGTTAAAATGCACTTATTTTTCCCCTTTCCAACAACACTGAAAATCTTACAGATCGTGCATTTTTATCAAAAACTTAGTAGTCTATATCAATCAAAAAAAAGTGCAAAGTCTGAGTTTTGTGTGACCGCACTTCGTTTGTCAGTGCAAACATGTCCAAATACTTTGGGTCTGTCCCAGTACTCACACTTGATGTCTTTTCACTTGACCACTTGTCTGCTTGCATCAGGGCCGGGCAACTTCTTGCAGAGTTTAGCACCAATCCTAATTAAGCACACCTCAAGAAGCTATCAATGTCTTCAAGATCGCTAGAAAGCTACAGCAAGTTGGTGCTGAATTCTGCAGGACAGTTGCTCTCCAGGACCGAAGTTGCCCAGGCCTTACTTCCATGATGCATTTCCTGTATTTCAGTGGTTTTCAATCCCGCTGCTCTGCACAAGCAGTGGTTTTTAAAACACACGACTTGATTAACCTGGTTAATGATGGGGTACACTTAGCCTTAAATACTTCTCCTAAGCAGCAGAGATAGTTGGTTTAAGTGCTTTAAGAGTTTTAAAAAAAAACATTTCTGGACAGTCTTACACTCATTCTTGTTTCATGCACACACAAAAAATGTGGGTATTAGGACAGACCCTCAATCTTGAAGAATATGTGGTCTTTCTATTGCCTTTCCGTGGTTAAAACATAAAACTGCAATTTAATTTACTTGCACAGATAAATATAAGTTCTGAGGAATCTCCATGGTTACTAGTCATTGCCACATTAAAGCGGATCTGACAGTAGAACGAAAGTCTTAAGTCAGTAATAAGGCATATATTTGAAAAATACACTTTTCTTTCAGTTTTGTCAGAACCTTTTCACAAGGGTTTTGAATGGCGTAAATCTGCAAATTTCTACCATATCTGTCCTGTATCTGACTTATTATTGCAGGCTTGAACAGTATATACATATATATATATATACATATATACACCCATACAGCTAAGAAACTTCAAATATGGAATACCTATTGCAGTGGCATTTAAACAACCTTACAATATGACTGCATATGATTAAGGATTATAACTGCAAAAGCTTGTTACGGTGACCTTTATGTCAGGCATCCTGAGTGTGGAACCCTCCCTTGTGCCAGATATAGCAGCTGAGGAGCATAAGCAATGGCCTATTACATGACTGTGGGCACTGAGTGCCCTGCCAGTGCAGCAGGGCTCCTCCTATGCGTTTTTGCTCATAACCTTATGGGCATATTCATTTGGCATTACTAACCTCCTACTACAACACAATGTTCTGGAAAACAGGACAATGAAACACATTAGGGATCAGACTTTTATTTGGACTCACATAAATAACAATAGTTCATATATATATATACTTTTTTGTATATTATACAATTTTTATATAATATATATTTCCTCCTATGATTTACATTCTTTTTTTGCTAAGTTATATCTATTGAAACAGGAGCATTATGTTGATGAACACACAGCTGCTTGAGCACATAATAAAGACGGAAATATCAAAGAAGAGGAATCGGTTCTTTCATTTTTTTTTTGTTCAGAAATGTAAAAACAATCGCTTGAAAACAGAAACGAATGTAATTAGTTCATCAGTCTTAAATGCAAAGAAAAGCACGGCTAACTGGAAACCTGATATGCCATAACAATATCTCTCCTGGACATTTCTCATAAAAAATGTTTATATAAAACAGCAGAGCATATCACAGGAAATGCTTCGAGCCGGGCCAGATCGTCATGCAGTGACCCAGTGAATCGCACTTGAACAAATAGATCAAACTAGATCAGAGATTGACTCGTGAGTTCTGCTTTCAAGCTCCTCACGTTTACCCTTCAGCTTCAGAAAAGCCTGAAAATGAGTTTTCACATGAAAAGTGACCAAAACATAAGCAAATCAACTTGCCTATGGATATCACTGATGATTAATGGAAATGTTGAAAACTTTCTGCGGTACGTGCCATCTTGCTCTTTTTAGCATGCAGGGTTGCGCTCAAGACTGTCCGAATGTCAGACCAAGACACATGACAGCGGCTGCTGCTTTGACAGCAACAACAGAAGTGACAGTGTGACTGAATGAACTGAGACGGAGGGATGGTGCAGTGGTGGACATCTCAGGGTTACGTCCATACAGGAAACACACTGACAAAGATTTGACGTTGCTGTGTCACTCGTCAGCCATAGTTGCACTTTCAGCAGTGTAGAACTCGCTAAATAAGTTCCATCGACCTAAAAAGTGTCCCATTATGGCATTCAGATATACAATTTTTACCCGAGACCAGGACAAATTGGAGCAACGATGAAGATGAAATAGCTTTGAGACTCATGCAATTGGCCAGAAATCATTAGAAATGCTAACAAATTAAGTTAATTATTGCTCTACTACACCGTTATTGTATCATTCAGTCACAGGTTAAACTTTAAAACAACTTAGGAGTTCACGTTCATGGAAGAAAAAGGGGCTCTAGCATGTCACTAGCTTCAAGTATATGGACCAATGCTGAGATGAAGGATGCCGGAAAAACTGTCAGAAGTGAGGTAAACACACCCTGATCTCATGAAAAACATAACTATTTTACAACGTGGCGATTCTAAGACTAATGATCCTAACCGCCAATGAGGAATAAGCAGATCGCATGAAAACGTACATAAGAGATTGTAGAAATTCATACGAATTAGCCACCAATCCGCCAAAGCGTAAAATAGCTACAAATAGCCGCAAGAGCTTGTTGGATAAGTGTCGTTTAATTTCCTTATCCAACGCACATAACACTGCTATCAGTGCACACAACTTGTTCCTAGTGAATCCCCTCTATATGTTTGTAAGGATTTTAAGCACTCAAGATGTAACAGGAGGATTCACATACTTCCTGTGCTTGCAAAGAGGATGAAATGGTGAAATGATCTGTGCTTTCAATCAGAAAGATATAAAAAGAACCAAAGCAATCACGTACATTCAGCAGAGCAGAGAGGAAACCCCACTGACACGAAGCAAAACCTGCAGCAGGACAGTGGCGACAGTAGTACGAATATTTCCCAGTCTGGATATTTACATTAAACTGAATGGATACAAACCACTTCTTTAGGGAAGTATCTCAAGTTCAGCATGCTATTGCAAAGATCTCTCGCTACACACTTGATTTTTATTTGCCTGCATTAGCATAAGTGATTGTCTTTATCCCAAGACTGGGTATCCTTATTACAGCCCTGAACGTCACACTGCGGAAGATCATGTAAGATTCATAACAGCCATTAAAAAATAAAACTACCAGACTGAATCAACATGACTTTTTGCCAGTCTTTCAAATGTTTTTGAATGGATGGATCTGAGAAATATAGACTGTAGTCTTGAAATTCTTGATGGAGTTTGAATGCGCGTCAATGGACGAACACCTCCACGGATGGGATTTTGCGACACATTGTATATCAATTATTAAAGATACATGTTAAAAACACCTGGGGAAGTTGTGCCTCATGCTGTTCACAAAAAACTAAACCAGAAACTGAGATAGTGAGAACAAATCACAGAGGAAATACATATCATGCCATCGTATTTTAAACCAAAGCGTCATCTTTTCTCCCTGAATATGAAAAGTGTGTTATAGACCCATCAGATAATAAATGTAACCCTTATTAGAAACACCAAATTGTCAGCCTAACATAATCCACTATATTCGGTCCAAAAGGAAGTCCAACCCTGTCTCAAGTTAGCAAGACTTTTTTTACACACAGGGGCAACAAATTCAACTCTAAAAAGTGCTTTTAGGAATACATTAAAACCGACAAAAAAGCAAACCAATGTTTAGTCATAAATAATTTACAGTTTCCCCCAATTCAGCCGTTTTTAAATCTGAGAGCTCATAACCTACTTGCTTAACGCTCATTAATGTGACCAGATCTATCAGGAACAACTAAAGATCTGACTTTAACCTAGTTATGAAAACCAGGAAAAGAAGAAGGGCGAGGGAACCTTCTGGAATCACTCCTATGATGCCTCAGTGGCAGCTCTTGACTCCGGACACGTAGGGCGAATCCTGCTGGCGGCAGATGCCTTCTTGCTGCTCGTTGCAGTCTACGAAGTCAGGCACGGGCAGCCCCGACATGATCATCAACGACTTGTTCCAGATCATGAAGGTGGGAGCCACTGGAAGCAGGAAGGAAACGTCAAAAGTGTATATGTGCTGGGAGTTCATGGCGTCGTAGAAGGACAGGGCGTTGTTGTCGTAGTCCAGCAGCACCCCGACCCTGCGCAGCTGTAGCGACGCCTCCACGATCGACTCCTTGTTGTTGTGCCGCACTAGGAAGTTGTTGTTGCAGCGCGAGAAAACCCAAGACGATGAGTTTTTGCCGCTCCATTCATTTTTGGGCGCCGACTTGTAAGCCACTCCAAGAGCGTACCTGAAAGGGAAACAGATTTTGAATCATTTAAAAGGTGTGACCAAAAGAAAGAATAACTGTTTCTAACAACTTGTTGTTCATTACATAAGTTTAATAGTACGTTTTTTTTATTTAGCTTCTAGAATCTGGGTTTCCAAATCTTGACTTCATATTTCTTACAATTTTAATGCATCAGGTGAAAATTCATTGATAAAAAGTCAAGATTATACACATTTTACATGCATTACATTTTAATGCATACTGCTTTCATAAGTGACAAAAATTACAGCTGACAAATAAGAATCCATTTGGTTTTAAAGAGCATATAAAGCATCAGATGGCCTAATTGCTGCGTGCTAATAATAAACTAAATAATATTGTACATGTACGGTGTTTGGGCTAATATAGTTATCATTACATTTTATAGTGTGGAAGAGAGCAGCTTTGACATTTTATTTTTATTTTAGTGGAACAAATTTCAAGCAACACAAGGGTGGGCAGGTAATGACATAATTTTCTGTTTTAAGCAAATGATCTAGGGAGAGTATGACTCAATTGCCTATTATGCAATTTTGACAATTGCCTATTAACATAACAGTTAC
This sequence comes from Puntigrus tetrazona, assembly GCF_018831695.1. Lineage (NCBI taxonomy): Eukaryota > Metazoa > Chordata > Actinopteri > Cypriniformes > Cyprinidae > Puntigrus > Puntigrus tetrazona. Next base: position 17,372,105 of record NC_056712.1, read on the forward strand.
AAGCTTGAAAATCTGAAAACTCTTACCATGTGGAGGCGCCCAGTAAAACCTCCCAATAATGGCAGCCGCTGTCTATAAAGACATTGCCAGCAGCACCGTAGGATCCGGTTCCGCTGAAACGCTCCGGAGTGTGACTCTTCTTCAGGGAGCTTTCATCCTTCTCCATGGTCAGACAATCATTAGAGAGGCGCAGCTTCTTATGGGCCGTTTTGGGGTCCAGTTTGAAAGGCTGACCTATGGAGCGAAGAGGACAGAGATAGGTGAGATACATCAGGAACTTGTAATAAGGCAGGGAATGAGTATGGCTGACCTGAAAAGAAGCTCTCACTGGTCTGCAGGAATTCGCGCAATTTGTTAAAATGTCAGATTGAGCTCTTCTGGTTAATTAGGAGATGAGCGGTCGTGATAAAAGGCACAGTGTGTGTGAGAGAGAGTTAAAGACAGAGAGAACCAAATGCTAAATGAAGTCTGCTACGTATATGATTTGGGTTTTATATTTCTTGAAAAGCAGAGGTGACCCCGCAGACCCGACATTTAACTCTGGCACGTCTAAATCTTCCCATCCCTGGCGTAATGACTGACAATGCAGGAAACAATCAGCTGCGCTCCGTCCCTGCCCACAAACCAATCATCTCAACCCAGAGTGAGGTTTACTGCACCCAGATATGAAAGGTTCTGGCAATGTGCTGCTGGAAGCCAATTACATTAACACGCTCTTGTCTTTGAACTGCTTATCGCTGCAAGCGCAGCCATTCTCAACACTCGTGCAGTCATGCCATTTTACAGCATGTGTTTGAGGGCACTGGGAAAAACGATGCAGATGCGTGCACAAACACACACACACACACACCAGGCTACAATCGAGAATCCCATGAAATGCTTATTGCCCTCTACTATAAAACTGATGAACCGTTTAAGACAAAAAAAAGGGTAAAACGGCATAATTGTGCAGTGCAGGTGTCAGAATAAAGCTTTATTGTGCCATTTTTATTTTAAAACTGAAATTAAAAAAGCATTCTTTCACACACTTACAAGAAATTACACTTACAACAGCCTGTAGTGTGTAGCTAGAAATATTAAAGCACAGCAGTTCAAATAATAGGATGCATTAAAATTTAAAACTAAAATGAAAAGAGGAGAGAAATATTTCGATCTATTGTTGAGAATACTTTGCATCCAAAATGAGCAGCGACGAGTGAGTGAGCAACTAGATTTATGACAGCTGCTGTAGACGCTGATGCCTGTGTCACATATATTCAAAGGTTTATTTGTAAAGCACTAAAATGTGCATTTCACAGTGACAGAACATAATGTGCAGTGCCAGCTGTGACCGTGATATAACAGCACTGCATTGTCTTTCAGAACAGCAAATAAGATCATTTTCACTTCAGAGGAGAATTTGGTGGAATATTAAATATTAGGCAACTGATAATACAACTTATACTACTACTGTGCTACTAACATAAACACAATAATATATGAAGAGTTTATTTGAGAAAAAAAAAGAAAAATTTTTCAAAAGCCATGTTGTGTTTTATTGTGTTAGTTAGCTGTTTTAGGAGTTTTGTTCTGTTTTGTAAAGTAACTCTTCATATACTTTGTGTGTTTTATTAGTAGCATTACATACCATAATATATATTTCTATTTCTACATCTAATATATATTTCACCAAATTCCCTTCTATAAATATAGCATATAAAACTTAATTTACTGTATTAAATTGATATCATCGTTTAGATAAATTTGTTTAAAATTATATTAGCATAACGTTGGTATTTGTGGTTTACGAGGACTCTCCATAGGCGTAATGGTTTTTATACTGTAAAAACTGTGTGTGATATTGCCCTACACCAACCCTATACCTAAACCTACCCCTTACAAGAAACTTTATGCAGTTTTCGATTTTCAAAAAAACTCTATTTAGTATGTTTTTTAAGCCTTTTGAATTATGGGGACATTGGGAGTGTCCTCATAAACCACCTTCAAATTGTATACCTCTCATACCCATGTCATTAAACATGTCATTGTCCCCATAAACCACAAAAACCAGCACACACACACACACATCTAGTGTATGTTTTTCTTTAAGATGAGGTGACTGTGAGGTCACATGCTCGGCTTGGCTGCTGTTCTGTTCTGGGGAGGGCGTACCGCTGACAGCTTGAGCGATGTCTACGCTGTTCAGGATGAGTAAATATTATTTGGAGATCTTTTAACAACAAGTAAACATGGCTGCCCTTGGGGCTGCTTGTCATGTGATATTTCTCATATTGGCTTTATGTACGGTCACCAGCCATGGAAGTGCTGATTAAACAAGAGAGCCCTCCTATAGGAACGCAGTGTGACTCCACACACACACACACACACACACAAACAGACGGGCTTGTTTAATGCTGCTGTCATTCAAAATTCTACCTTCACGGGGCAGAGTAAATATGACATTAAAGCTAGTCACCCAGAAAAAGAAAACTTGAGCTGTCACTTGTTATTTCTCATAATTGAAGAAAGCAATTACCGAAATGTTAGATTTTGCTTAAAATATCCTGCATATCCCAAAGGTCATGTGAAAGTGTTTTACTTGTTATGAGTCTTTACTGGATAATACAGTAGAGAAGAACAGACGGAAGAATGGAAGAAGGATTTCGGGAGATCTGAATGACACAGACGAGGCTCAAACTTTACGTCTGGGATCTTTAGAGGAAGCTGAGGTCAAACTTCTGGTCAAATGTACAGGCAAAAAGTCTATTGTTAGTAGCACAGTGATGTATGAATGTACAGCCCATAAAGTGATCATTTTCAAACCAAGCAGCTTGAAGCCACTGCAAAATCTGTTTGGGAAAATATTCTTCCTCCCACACAAAATTTCCATTTGCATAAATTCATACCAGATTTCTTTCCCACAAAACTTGCCAAAAAATGGGAAATATAACCACATCTTGAACGCTTTTAAGGTTTATCATGAATTATCATGTATTTTAATAAAAAAATGGAAGAATGGCACTGAATTCATTTTGAAAACTTCTTCATTTTGAAAACTGTATCTACGTTGTAGAATCTAACAAAACGTGCTTTGGTGTCCATATCATTTTAAATAAACAATGAAACTGTATCTAAAGTGTTCAAATATTTTTTGGGGCCACTTTATAATCAATAAATATAATTTATTGTGCTACAGCTGCATGATACGAGATCAAAAGACGAACAGTGCAGAAACATCATTAAAAATCTTCAAAATGCATTGAGACCAAAAGAGGGGCTTGTTCAAATAAAGAACAATCAGTCTGGATTAATGATATATACTATGATTAACAATGCAACCACCAAAGCGGAAGAGAAAAGACAAGAAGAGAGATGATCCATTTGAGGAATAAAAGATAGATCAGTGGGAATGAAAGGCAGTGATTTTGCTTGATGTGTATGGCAGAGTGTCTAGACTTGAGTTTGTGCTCAGAATCCCTGCTGCTGCCTGTATTATGGATCCCAGCAATGCCTTTTGAACATATTATCTCATCCAAAGTTCAGCTGGAGAAACCAAACTTTGATTTCAGCACAACCTGCAAAGAGCCATTTGATGTCATCCCGTTCTTGCTCTGTAAGCCTGGCTGCGCTTCAGGCACACAGTCACGTAGAGCCTGGCGACGGACTGGGGGATGGAGGAGCACGAGCGGGGATGGAAAATAAAGAGGATGGGTGGCCGCAGTGGACAGAACTCACACACGCACACACGCGCACACACACACACACACACACACACGCACACGCGGTGCTCTGCATTCTGTTCTACTGTATTCACTACACTTGGTTTACACTTGGTTTTCCTCAATAAAACTCTCAATAAAATTCCAAAATATTTAGGTGAATAAAATTTGATTTCTAAAACAATAATTGGTAATAATTCATTTTAAGGTGTCCTTGTTGCAAGTTAAATGTAATTACTATTACAATAAAAATATGCTTAACTACAGGCAAGTAACCCTAAGATAAACCCTAACCCTACTTATTAAGTACATGTAATTAATATTACTTAAATGTATAATTACAATGTAAAAAGTACACTGTACACTGTAAAATGTAAAACATTTTAAAATAAAGTGTAACCAAAAATGTATATACTGTATATGCTGTGAAATATACTTTCTAGTAAATATCAATTGCATTATTTTATTATGAACGTTATTATCAGCAAGCTCTTTATAAAAAGTAAGAAATTTAAGTCTATCTATCTATCTATCTATCTATCTATCTATCTATCTATCTATCTATCTATCTATCTATCTATCTATCTATCTATCTATCTATCTATCTGCCTGATTGTTTGCATTGTTGCATAATATAAAAGAGATTGACTTTAAGATATGAAGATATTAATATATTATAATCATTAACATCACTGTTTTCTGTAAAGCTGCTTTGGAACAATGTGCATTGTGATATAAATGTAACTTGACTCGATATTACATTATTTATATATGTCATACCACATACCACACAGCTCATTTGCCTTATTAACATAAATTAATTTACATAACCATTACGTTAGTGGCATTCGAGGCTAAAGGGATCCTGCTCTTTGTCCCCTGCTGATCTTATTATCGAGTGGCCCCTGTGATACGATCGCTTCTACATCTCCTCTGCAAATTACAGTCACCACTCAAAGGCCGATGAGAAATTAATAGTAAATGATCAAGCGAGAGCTCTAGGATTCGATTGGGGGTTGAGCGCTCTCTCGCTCAGGATTCCTGAATCAAACAGGAAGTGATTATGTAAATCTCTTTAAATAGCATTTCTCTTGAGACGGGGGGAAGTGTCTGGACCTTCAAGCTCGAGTAGGCATGGCAAGTAGGTGTGTGCCGGAAAAAAACGTAAATCAGAAAACTGGCCCAAAGTCAGTTTCCTGTTTTATATGGTCACATGGGCGGAAAAGTCACAGCTGTGATAAATGACAGCGGATTCTTAGACTATGCAAGGGTTAAAATGTCTTCCCCGGTGTATACTATATACAGCAGTCTTAAAAGTCTTGCTTTGAATGCTAATGTTACTGTAGTATAGAGAGAGAAAGTTACACTAAAAAAACAGTGCTTAATCTCTATAGCATTTTCCCCAATAGCAGCGTTATCTAAGCAGCACATACACTACTGCTCAAAAGTTTGGGAAGGTAGGATTTTCTTAAAAGCACATTATTAGAAATTAATACTTTTAATCAGCTAGGGCAAATTAAAATAATACAATTTGATTTCTATTCAAAGCATCCCCACAATTTTCAACAACAAATTTCTGAAGGATCATGTGACACTGAAAACTGGAGTAATGATAATTTGGCTTTTACTATCACAGGAATAAATACAGTTTAATAGAAAACAGAAACTGGTTGTTTAAATGGTAATAATACTTCACAGTATTAGATGTTTAAATTATATTATGATCAACATTACAGATAATTATTCTTCAGGTCTTCTGTCTGGGTGTCCCCGAATAACCACAAAAACAAAAGGGCTCGCAATTTGAGTCAAAATATCAGTCAAATTACAGCGACATACTGTATGCTCCCCTTCGTTTTTGTAGGACAGGCTTTCACAGCACAACACAGCTAAAACACTGCAGCTCTGTGTGAGTCTGGGAGAAAATGGCATTTAATGGCACTGCTGTCTAAAAGCAGCATTATTACAGTAACAAAAAAAAAAAAAAAAAAAAAAAAAAACAGGTGGGGGGGGTGAATGATGGAAAGCGAGAGACATGCTGCTGCCGCATTCTCACAGAAGCTCCAGGAACCATGAGAAAGCATAGGACTGAGAGGAAGAAACAGACAATGAAAATGAGCGCTTGCCGTTTCCTCCAGACATTCCTCTATTTCTCTCTCAAACTCCTCCACAAGGCCGCGGAGAGACTCTGATGCAATAACCCATTTGAATGCTGTCAGCTGGTGCGCTTCATCTTGATTGAGTTCTTTGCTGTGAGAAGGCTGGGTAACGTCTGACAGCTTAGGTGAGGGACCCGGGCTTTCCCAGACCTCTCTCTCTCTCTCTCTCACACACACACACACACACACACACACACACACACGCTCACCAAACCAACTGATGGTTCTCATTATTTGCATGCTCGGGTGCCTGTCACGGATGGAGCGTTGATAAAGGTATTGAGCGCTAGAGTATGACAGAGCTTCTGCCTTTACACTGACGGACGACCGGCATATCTACAGTGTGTAAGACCTAAGAGGAGTAGACTGGTGCATTTGTGCCAGATTTATTATTTAGACAATATGCTGATAATTTAATAATATTCGCGTCAGTCCCTAACCTTCCCTACCAATAAAGGTTGGGGATCAGGACATATTTTCCATTTACAAATATTTGTAAATTTGTAAAACAAATCATCATTTTGAGAGACTACAGAGTGCTGTAGCCAGAAACAAATCCTTAAATCTGGAAACAGTTAGCATTTTTGTATTTTCAATTCCAGTGTTCTGAAGTCAATCTTTTTTTTTTTTTTTTTTTTTTTTTTAATGAAAGGATTTTTGGTTAAATGCCCAAAACAAGGTCTGTGGTTAAAACAAACTCAAAATGCTTTCATGTTTTAATCTTCAAAATAACGTGAGTGATACCACATTAGTGGTTTTTAAAGCCTTTACGTTAAATTACACAAGTATACAAATACAGAACAAGACAATCTGAGTATGTGCAAATTTCTATTTGTGTTTATAATGGTCACAATTTAATTTGACCCTCAATTTAATGGTCAGCAGCAAATGCACTTACCCAAAATAATTAAAAAAACATATGCATTTTGTTCTGCCACTACCCTAGGGTATATGCACAAAAATAGCTTGAATAGGTAGAATGCTGTTTATAACAATATTAAAATGATTAATGGTGATTACACATCCAAAATAAAAGTTTTTGTTTACATAAAATATGTAGGTGTACTGTGTTTATTTATTATGTATATATAAATACTTGAAAATACAAAAATATTTGAAAATATTTATATGCATATACATTTATATATATAGAAATATATTTAAGAAATGAACAACATATTTCTTAAAATATATAAATGCATTTGACAGTACTAATTAATATGTATATTTTCAGAAAAATATATATTTTTTTAAATACATTTTGAAAATCCCATTCTGTAACGTGTGTGCATTAAGATAAATGTTTACTAATTTTGTCCACTTTCACAGTGTGATTTTAGGTAAACTGTATTAAATCAAATTAGTGTCAATCTGAGCAGCAAACATAAAAAGTCTTGCTCATTATTCAAACATAATACAAGGGTTCATTCATTTTGATTTTAGGCTTCGAAATTCCTAACAGCTGGTGTTCATTTGTGAGGATTATCTCGATGAGCAAAATGTGCATGAAAAAATGCAAAGGCTAATGGAAAAATCCAAAGGCTTTTACGTGAGGGAGCCAGGGTGATGCAAACTACTGGGCCGAACTACAAAAATACATCATCCCTGCAGCACTCTATATTTCTAAAGTGAATGTTGAGTAAACACTGTGTAAAATAAACGCTCATTTTGGGAATATACTGCATACTGCTGTCAAAATACAGGCATCGGCTATTGAAAGCCATATCGATGGACGGCTACCATGAGGTTTATAGATCCATAGCACAGCTCACAAGGCAAGGACTTACTGTTGGTTTTGAGTCGAGCGGGTTCGCTGTTTCTGCTGCCTGCCTGGTTGATAGCCTTGACGAAAAAGATGTAACGGGTGCCGCTCTGCAGGCCGTGGACTGTGTAGTGATTCTGCTTGATATTGGGCACGATCATCCAGCTATCTACAGAGTTATACAGACCTGCAAAGTAAGAGAGACAGCATAGCGTCAATCACAGATTCAGCAGATTTTTACAATCGCTCTTAGTCAGGACTGTGCCGGCACTCCTTATTAACATAGAGGAACAGTGCAATAATAACCACTTACCGATAAATTTTTGAACAGTGTGATTCTAAAAAGGGAATGGTACATATGAAGTTCATTATTCAAGGCATGCCTATTTCTATTTGATGTGAGAACACATATAGCACACATTCGTAAAAGGACTCGGGATGTTTGCCTCAGGCAAACAGATGCCCCTCGATCTAGATTCTCGTGATGAACCATTTGCCCAGAACGTCCTCGGGAAACATCAGCGATGCCATTAAAACCACTGTCATTGCCACTCAAGGGATGTCAAATGTGTGCCATACAAATGCCAAAAGCATGCCAAAAGTGCATTTTATCTATGTCTATTACAATATTATATCAACAACTTGGCATCCTGCTCTTCACATATATTCAATACAATTAGAATTGCAACTGATATGATGTAGTAAAATAATGAATAATGATGATGGCAAACATTACTAAAAACTTTTTTTTAAATATCTACATCATTTATACTGTTCAGTTGTATTCATATATTAACAATGCCTCATACAAAAAAAATAAATAAAATTAAATTAAATTAAATAAAATAAAATTAAATAAATGTTTATTCTATGCATGGTTGTAGAAATGATGAAGTCAATAATAATAATAATAAACAAGAACAAAAAGGCCGTTTTTTTTTCCCAAAATCCCTCTTGTTCAACCACTTATAGTCTGAACAAAATGCCCCTTTCACAAGGACATCACTCAGCCAATCACAAACCAAATGTCTATGGATTATGATACCTTCTTATTATTGTATGTGCTTATAATATTTTTAAGCATTCACGCAAAAAAAATGCAACGTCTGATGACTGGATGAAAAAGAAACGAAAGCTTATAAAGTATTAACCACTCGCGTCCACCAACTGTATGTCTGTAATATTTTTTCATGAGCAAAAAAAAGTCATTTGATCCACGTCCATATCAAAAAGGCGTTTGATGTTGTTGTTTGATGAATGGAATTAGCATAGCGGACTACAATATGCTGCTTACATTGTAAATTCTCTGCTGTTGCTTGACATTCAGAGGGAGAAAGACTTCAAAGAGGGCCAGATGAAGGTATGTGTCATTGGCTAAAAAAAAGGCAGGGTGAATAGGGATCCTAGACTGTGCATAAGTGAGTGTGTGTGTGTGTGTGTGTTGGCAGATGAAAGGGAGCTAAAACACAAAACTGGAACGGGGCTGCTCCCAATACTGTCGGCTAACCCAAACTAGCCTTTGATGCTTCTGTTTTGTGTGTGTGTGTGTGTGTTTTCATGACTGTGCATGTGTTTAGATGTCATCGATGCCAATAGGACATGTACTGTAGTTAGAAGAATTAATCCTGGTACGTTAAGTGTATGGACATATCGTATGTGTTACGATCCCATATTTTCTAACACACAGTCGCATTCGCCGCAGAAGTAATGTCTCACTTCTGATCGGTGGTGGCTGTGGACTGTGTCTTCATTTCACATTCTTGGGCAGCTCTCCAAAGCCCAGCTTATGAATATCTTAAGGTACAAAGACCTTGGCTTTGGACGGGAACCACTAAAAAGGAACAGAAACCTAGCATCATGATGCACCGTCTTTACGACGACCAATGCCACCATGCAAAAATAATGTGACACTTAAATCAATGCCTGGCTGACCAGCCTTGTGATTATCTGCTCAATGATGATGCTCTGAGATTCACTTCAGATACAAGATGAGAAATATCCACTATCAAGGCTGAGGGTAAATCATGGAAGCCGGATGGGAATATCGACCAGGTAAGCATGTCGCAGACGTCTGTGAAAGTGTGCATCAACCAGAAAGATGTGCTCACCTTCAAGCTTGTTATTTATGCATTATGGACTGAAAGGCTATGCTGTGTTGTACATACACTATTGCTCAAGTTTAGGGTGGGTAAGATTTGTAAAATGTTTTTAAAAGAACATCTCATGCTCAACAAGCTGGCCTTTGTTTGTGAAAACAGTAATATTAAAGGTTTTAAAGGTATATTTTCAGCATCAGCAGTCTCACATGTCACATGATCTTTTAGAAATCATTCTAATATGCTGACTTGCTGCTCAGGAAACATTTATTATTATTATTATTATGAAAGGAAATTTGACAAGAACAGCATTTGTTTATCTTTTATATTTATTTTAAATAATATTTAAAATATTATTTATGTATTCTTTTATAAATGTCTTCATCAGTGTTTTACCTTTTATCAGTTTAATGAAATCTTGCTATTTTTTGGCTTTTTTTTAAAAGAAAAGGGCAAGAAAGAGTATTTTCACAATGTAGAACTGTATCAGACGTTTCAGATTCACTGTTTTTTTGAACCCCAAATGGTTCTTAGGTAATTAAATTATTATTATAATATTAGTAAAAAAAATTGAAAGGAAAAAAAGATGTTTCATTGCATTATTATTACTATTACTACTGTTATATCATGCATTTCAGGACAGAAATGCATGAAATAGCATGCACTGAGCAATTTGTTCGTTCAACTCGAATGATTTAAGATCTGTATAAAAATTGTCAAGTGTAGATTTACACCCATTTAAATACTGTCATAAACACTGTAAAAAAACAGCTGCATGTCCTTGCAACATCTGTCGAAAGAGGATTTAAAGATGTAACACAAAGCAAAAAAATCTTAAAGGTATTTGTTCATCAGTTAAGGGCCAAACCAGATTCTGTCTACCAGTAGTTTGATCCCTTTAGTCCTCATAAAAGATTTTTATAGGCCTTTGATTACGTGTAATTGCATTTTCCAATTCATACAAGCTTAAAAATCAACAATGCTCATCTCTGAGAATAAATAAGTATACATATATAATATAAACACAGATAAAAGGCACAATATAAATAGAATATAAGGCCAGGACTGACTTCCATTGTATGGAGAAAAAAACCAAAACACTACAACATTCTACAAAACGTCTTTTATGTTCCACGGAGAAAAGAAAACATCTCTTCAGTTTCTGACTTACTGATATTACGTACAATAGCTGACTAACAGCTCTGTCAACACACTCTCACCCTTCTCCGCGTGGGTTTGTCTATATATAAGACTAGTTGGTGTTTTCAAGATCAGCTAGTGTTTTTGTGGGGACACGCATTATCAAATGAACGAGAGTTTTGTTGGGAGAGTCAGATGACCATAATAGGGTCTTTTGTTAGACTGGTCTGACCTCATTCGTGTTTGCACAACTGTCAGCATTACAGTTGTGCCGGACCACGTGTTCGCCGGCCCTCGTAACATCCCCGTCTCTCTTGTTTTCCATAAACTACCCATGAGTCACGACGCACGTCCCTGAGCAAGAGGTGCGCACGTCAGATTAGGTGATGTGGCCCGTTTCCTCTGCAAGGACAGCGTCATTTGCATACTGTTTGCTGCAGGTTAGCATGCCAGTCCGGCGGCTTGTATCACTATCAATCAATGTCACAATAAGAGCGGAGCAAAGAGCATTAGCTCGTGTCAGATCTAATCAGGGATGATGCCAGGCCAGTGCCCTCACTTTCACAGAGCTGACGATAAAGTCTGCAGACAAACCGGAGCTGCTCTTTCAACAGAACCTCAAACGACTCTGTCCGCGAATGACGCTTTTCTGCATTAAAGTCCATTTTACAGCTAATTTATTCCGTTAGCTTGAGTTTCGGCTGATGCATATGAATTTTGCGCACGTTTAATTGATCACAAAAGGTCGGTTTTCCGCTCACGACAGCTGTGCAATTACACATATTGGACCTGAGTGCACTGCAGGGGGAACGTATAGATTTTTGCATGGCACATGAATCTTATTTTATATGTCTAAGGCATGGTATCGGCATAAAAACCGACGGATCGCAATAAATGAAAAAGATCCAGCCTTATGCTTTTACCATGAGAGGCTTGCGAAATGTAATACACTTTTGCTAAAGGGAACATAAAACAAGCCATCAATTACACCTGCTTGCAAATATGATAAATGATAAAACGCTGGATAAAAGAGAAAAAACTAAAATGATATACAGACGTTATTCCATTAAAAGTGCCTTGAAACTAAATTTGATTGAACTTCTTCACTGAAGGAAATCCATCTACAGCTGATAGACCCTGACTTGGGGCCGGAGTATTTTTTTTGGAGCCACTTTGCCTGACTTGGCCAACGGCTGAGAAAATGCACCAGCAAAGACTCGCATTTCATCTCATGGGAGCGAAGCGTACGCATCTAAGAATCGCAGCGTTTAGGCATCCGCATTCAAAGAGCAATGCTGTAAAAAGGTCTGAGAAGAAAGCATTGCTCTCCATTTCTGTGTCTGTTTGTTTGTATCCTCTAAGGAGCCTGCGGTAGCTCTGTAGATGTTTCGAGGCTTCTAAACTATCAGCGTTGAAATGAATATGCCGTGTTTGTTACCGAAGCGGGCTGAATGGAAACCGAGGAGCAGGTCTGTGAGTGAGAGAGTGCAGTCTCTGTACTGTCCGGATGAGTTATGCATGTCCTGGCCTTTAAGCAATTAAGCCTGAACAGCTCTTTCACTCCACGGATTCGGAAAAGCTAGACTTGAGGCTTTTATTTGCAGGTGCACGAACCAAACAAAAGATATGGGGAGACAGGTAGGTTGTTCAAAAATGCTACGAATCCTTTGGAAATGTTTTGTGGGTTTACAGCGGTAAAACTAGTCTTTCAAAGTAATGCAAAAATGATTAAACAAAATGCTAAAGGCAAATAATAAAATGAAAATAAAATGTTTCTTTAAACAGAAATTAATACTTTTATTTGGCAAAAGCTTAAATTTATTAAAAGTAAAGGCAAAAAAAACAAGATTTTTCCACAAAAATATTAAGCAGAACAGCTGTTTTCAACATTTCCAATAGTATATATGCTGATAAATACATTACATAATATATTTCAATTTAATAAATATTTAAAATTTACAATATTATTGTTTAATATTTCATATTATTATTTTTAATCTCAGCCTTGGTAAACATAAGAGTTATGTATATAAATACATATATACACACACACACACACACACATATATATATATATATATATATATATATATATATATATATATATATATATATATATATATATAAAAACATATTATACATTAGAAAAATATTATTAATGAAAAATAAATAATGAATAATTATTTAGCTTATTATTATAAAATAATTCAAACTAACTAACTAACTAACTAATTAATTACTTAAAATAAATAGATTAAATTTAAAGGAACTGAAAAATTCATAATGATTATTTTTTAAATTGATGGGCTTGTGCTGTCCTTGATAATAGTGATATTATTTTGTTTGGATTTCCAAGGCAACATTTTTGGTAGTGCGTAGGGTTGCAACTTGATGTCTACTGGAAATTGTTTGTGAACAGAAACAAAACCAGTTGAGAAATATTTGTGTATAAGGTATAAATGTTGGTTTGATGATAAAGGAGTGAGATAGCAAGCTGTGTAAGGTGTGTATTCAGACTCACTGATGAAGTTGGTCTGGCCAGTGTAGATGGTGTACTGAAGCTCATAGGAGGTGACGCTGAACTCATCTTCAGAGGTCCAGTGCACTGTAATGGTGTCATGCGAGGCCGTGCAGAGCTCTTCACGTATAGACGGAGGGTTGGGTGCTGGAAAAAAGGGCAATCGTCAAGACGGGATTTATTGATGACTTCTGCTGATGTAATTCTATCCGCATTTCAGATACAGCATGCATTCATTAAATTTGCACTACACACACAGAAAGCACTTGTGGAAAGTTGTTTCAGTTTTCTCACTGGCTTTACCTGTCAAGTAATCCAGTCCTTCCAGAATTTTCTTTTCTCTGGAGAAATCAAGGGCAAAATTGTCAAAAGCCTCGTTCAGATTGACGTCTGGGATGAGGACCTGGGAGGAGGCGGTGGCCATGGCAACTCTGGGAGGAAAGAGAGGCGCTGGCAATTAATTTATAAATGTTTCTATTTACAACAGTCTATTTACAGGCTATAAGGCTGTATGTGATTTCACCCACAGTGACAGAAATTATAAGCAGCATCTGGCAGCGCTCAAACTCAGAGAAATGTGTGTTGGCACATAAAATTTAAATAATACAGAAGACTGTACTGTAAGTATAGATGCCATGAGACCAGCAATTGCAGTTTCAGTGGTTCCTGACAAAAATTCTGATGCCACAATTATATATATAGTAAAATAATGGCATGTAGCTTTCAATTATTAACCTTCATTTATTGCTATATTACAAAAAAATGTATTTCTTAAAATACATATAATACTATAAATAATATAATTACTTTTATCTGAAGGAAACATTGTTATAGGTTCAGGTTTTTAAGTAAATGATAAGTAAGAAGGGGAAAAAACATTAAAAACAGTGAGCAACAAAATATTTAATGTTTATACATATATTACTACATATAATATTCGAATGCTACAGTTCTTGTTACTTATTAATTCATGAAACAACTATTACGTTTTTAAGTTTTAAGTCAGTAATGAGTAACAAAAAAAAACATTAAGTGAAAAACAAGTCGTTTTTTAATAAAAATATACATTTCCAACAGTATCCGGTCTGTTCGACTGCATTTAGACTGCCTAATGCACAAATCTAATAACGCAACACACACACACACTCATCCTGTTTTCGTACCTGTTTACATTTCCGCAATACAAACCGCCTGTGTTTGCATTAATTGCTCGTCAAAAAAAGCATGACAACACAAAGCCTCTCTCCACACCCAAAGCTGCACAAATAGTGCTAAATATTGAGTCCTGAAGGCATATTTTGTATTATTTTGAATATAAGCCGCAAGCAGCAGAACTCAAAGGAGGAGGCGGCACCAGGAAATGTGCAGAGTAGCTGAAAGTTGAATTCACGCTGGCAGAGGCAGTGACGGTGTGTGTGTGTGTGTGTGTGTGTGTGTGTGTGTGTGTCTCACCTCTCAGCCACATTCCTGGCCGTCTGGAGGAAGCGGGCGTGGTCGTTCTCCTTCAGGCTGTGCTCAGCCTGTGTGATGAGGGCACTCGAGCGCTCCAGACACTGTCTGCAGTTCGCAATCTGCTGGGCCAGCTTCCTCAGCTTCATCACCTAAACCCACACACATGCTTTTTACAATGCATTCACAAGCATGGAGCTGTCGATACAACTTTCTGAGCTATTGATATTATGAAGGTTGACGTTCCACAAGATGTTACGAAAAATAATGGACCCTAATGGAGCATTTTATCAAAAACTCATTATCACAACCAAATGAGCCCTTGGCTTTGTTTGCTTTTTGTGTAATTACAGCTGAGACGCAATAAAGTGACGCATTCTGATTTTCAGTTAAGTTAAAAAAACACTTTTAAGGAATCATGTAAATGCCGAATTTGCATGAACTGTTAAAAGACTTTGCCTGAAAGGAATTAAAAATGAATGCTTATTTCATTCTGTGTTAGATGTTTGTTAAAAATGTGAGCCAAATCAATTACACAAAGTCTTTAACAAGAGATTTCAACAAGAAAAGTGTATGGTCCAATCCAAACTGCTGTGCAAAGAATCTCATTTAATGCTGGAATAGCTTTAAACGTTTCACATTTCTCATATTCCTTGTGTCTGGCGTTATAGCTTTCTGCATACATAGAGAATTTAATTGATGTTTGGTCACAGGTGAGCTCGCTTCAGCTAATTTACAGCATCTCAAAATATGGCTTTTCCAGTCAGAATTTACTATTTTAAATGTGTTTTATGAACTCAACTCAAGTGTTTTGCAGTGCAGTCTTATACTTTAACACTAAAGTATAAAATAAATCTCTTTTGTTCACCAATTATTCATTTATTTGCTCAAGAAACATTATTATTCTCAAAGTTGAAAACATTTGTACTCCGATACATAACCTTGATACATTTTCTTTAATGATTCTTTGATGAACAAGAAGTTTAAAAGAACAACATTTATTTGAAATAAATTAACATTCTATTAATATTAAATATGCATTAATATTGAAATAATACTTTCTTGCTAAAAACAAAGAATTAATTTCTTTAAAAAAACAAACAAACTGAGGCCAAACTTTTTAGTGGCGGTGAATATAAATAACACCTTTTGGTTTGTGTCCATCAAGATCCGTTACAAAAATAAATTATTCAAATGAGATGATATGCAATTGATTCGAAAAGTATAGCATTATACAAAAATATGCATTACTACATTACACACTTAAATATAAGACATATCGGTCTGAATTGACATAAAAAAATAAAAAAAGAATATATCCAGCAAATATATATACCCTTACCATAATATAATGCACTCACAGCATGAAATATGATTTGGCTCATACCGCCCACAATACCTGACCACAGATTTACTATGAATTGAGCTTCCCTTCAAATAACCCCATGTTTCTTGTGCGTATACGTTCTTTTCTTTCACGAGGGAATGAGGGACATTAGCTATGCTTCCTCAATAAGCCAGTAAGTCGGTTAAGCAGGATCTAGCCTATGCCACAGTGTAATTCAATAGAGAAATGGGACGTCTGACAGGAAGGAATGATTGGAAGCATTCAGATAAATCAAGAAACAAGGAGAGAAAAATGTTGCTCGGTGCCGTAGTGGATTGCATTAGATCAAATCCCAATCTGACCCCATTTCTTAAAGACAGCTTCAAATGATTTGCTTTGATCAGATGGTGCACTGCCAAAAAGTTTCGGAATTTCAGGACGGCATTAAAGAAATTGGACTGCATCAGAAAAAAAAGAGAAAATAATTCCAAAACAATCCAGCAACAAACCAGCCTGAACAGCCAAAGCCTCAGATCAAATCTTACAGACACTTTGCATCTGGGTTTATGATTCCAAAAGCCTCCTTAATGCTAGAGATACAGGCATTTTGTGCCGGAGCTGCGTTACAGATGTTTGCGAAAGGCCAGACATAATCTCATGTTGCAGGCTGTGCATGTCGACTCGGGGCTGCCGTGTGAGAGTACACCACTGAAGGCCTTACGTAGACACTTCTGATAGAGATTACTGCATTTGTCCGGGTCTCTCACGTCACATTACCCAAAAACAGAGAAGCACAGGCCTGCCTCGCGGCTCAAATCCCCACTTGATAAGAGTGTGAGTTCAGGCTGTCAAGTTAAAGTGCCTGAGCGCTGCACACTCGCTGTCAAACACAAAACGCTACACGCACTGCGCACGGATGAACTGGAGCAGAAAATCTGGTAATGTTTGAAGAGTGTCAACATCTAAAATATGGAGCAATATATGATCAGTCTGTGTAAAATTGACAGCTCTGATTTTTATAGTCTGTACGATCAGAAGTTGCAAAAACGTACATATATTACTTCTTTATTCATTCATAATAAACCAGAATTAATTAATTGCTTCAATGTCACATGCTTCTACTAATTTGCTGATATGCTGCTCAAGAAATATTTATATTGTATGTTAAAAACAGTTGTGCTGGTTCATATTTGAAGACACATTTTTCCAGGATTCTTTAATGAAAATGTTAAATGCCTTTACTGTAACTTTGATCACATGAATGCATCTTTGTTGAATAAACATATTTTGCCTTTAACATATATTTTTTAAATATCTTACTGACCTCAACCATACTTTTAACACGATAGTGTAATAAGAATTAGTAAAGTAATTACAAATTATTGCAGCTAATTATATATGAAAAGTTCATTTGCAAAAACAGCTTTTTTAATATGTTATAATGGTTTTTTTTTTTTGCATTTCATTGTGTTACTTGGTTGTATTTTTCAGTTATTTGTTTTTACCTAATCTAAATAACCCAACTGCAGTTTGAGTGAGAATGCACAACGAAAATGATTTAAAAAAAAAATAATTAAAGCAGAGTTGTCTGTTTTTGCAAATGAACACTGCATATAAAACATTTCTTTATTTTATTATCATTACAAAGTAAAGTATGTCTCTTAAGATTTTTTACATGTTGGCTAAAACATCTCTTATTCACAATAAGTAAAAGTCATTATTACACATTTCCCTAGCTGTTTAGTCTTGCTTTAAATGACAAATGCAAATGCAAATGCATATTTCAACATTTCCAATCATTTTCATTTTGCACTCAAGGCGGTTTTTAGCATTAATCACATTTGTGAGTGTCTATTCTTTATATGCCATCCCAGAGGAGAAGAGTGCTGTTCATCGTGCCGTGTTTGTGCTGCTGAAGATTATCAAGGCCTTGTTACTGTTACACAAGGGAAGCTTGTTAAGTGAAGCCACATGGCCAAGTCCGCTTCAACCAGCCAAGCTTCCTGTCATACATTCAACAAGCAATATCTCTACACTTCACTGCACCCTCACCCGGCTGCCACCACACTTTGGCCTGTGGACTATCTGACAAGATCTCCAAAGCCCCATCTGACGTCCACACAGCCACATTATTACTCATCTGCATCAACTTAACCTCTTTAAATAGGGGGGGTTTTAATTCACAAAGGGAAAATATGCAGCGATTTTCCCAGCCTTTTCTCCGTCTTGTCATCTGGCGACACATCACCTATCTCTCCGCACAGCGTAGGGTCCAACAGACCCTGACAGTCTCTGTCTTGCTATAACAGGGGTAGTGACATGATCTGAAAGACGTGTTAGAAATGCCAGCTCCGTATTTGTGCGTTGTGTGACATACTGTCATGAATCAAATTCAAATAGCTTTCTCTAAGCGAGTGAAGGTTTCTCAGCCACGTGTGCGTCTTAAAGGAACACTTTCATGTAGTTGCAAACGCGCATGGCTTTTGTTCTTCTGTAGAACACAAAATAAGATTTTTGTCTGTATAATGAAAGTTCCCGTTGATGTTCCTTGTACGGATAAAACACACACATTTTCTTGGATGAGGCGAGGCTGAGTAAATGACGAAATTTCCATTATTCAGGTGAAAATGAAAGAAGCTAAAAAGTTTTAACTTCCACCTTGATATTATACTCGTAACTTTAAAGAGTTTATAAATTGAAAAGCAAATCGAAACCCTTCCTAAATGTGTCTCAAGTGCTTGATACGAGTCTGACTTAAAATTACAATTCGGGCCGCCCTAATCTGTCTCGGTGGTGCAAATAGAGAGAAACTGTACCTTGGACTCTTTGATCTTGACAGCAATGACCTGTTTCCTCTGGCGAATTATCTCCACCAATTCATCACACTCCTCCACCAGCTTGGCTTCATGCATGGCTGTGTTCACCTGCAGATAAGAGCAAAGAGTTTCATAAAGAAATACAATGGCACTTAATCAGTCTGCTGGGATAACTAAGCTACTCCAGCCTCTCTGCTTCAGTTCATGCTAAAGCCATGAGAATACCAACATCACGTCCTGTCTGGAGTGATGCGGACCATATCATTACAGAAAGAAGAGACATTTTAGGCTTTACTTCAATTCCTTCCTCAGATCATCCCGTAATAAGACTGTGTTGTGATATCCCATCAAAGATTCCCTTATTGCTCTCTTAGGATCATGCTCACTGCACGATCCGATCTGTGCAAAAAGGTTGTTATTCAAGACAGATCCACTTAAGCTTTTAATCAAGCACACACACACACACTCACACTCATGCATTTAAATAAACAGGCAATTAATGCTCACCCCGTTTTAATATCGTCAAGGGTTCAATCTCATTAAGAAAGCACAGAAGCCACTGTATTGGATTTCAACTAGGCAACTTTTGTAAGCGGTACCCACTCACACGGAAGAAATCCGCTCAATACCAGACAAACCCTAAGGATTCATCTTTTTTTGGGAATGTCTATAAAATAAACAGGGAATGCAGATGTCTTCAGAGTTGCCTATGATTGCTTTCAACACAAAGTCAATAAGACAACTGACACTGTAAAAAAGTAATCTGTGAAATGTATGATAAAAAAATGGGTAGCTGTCGTAGCCAAAATTTACTGGAAAAATAAGCCAGCAACAACTTAAGTTTACAGTAAAGATCAAACAAATGCATAAATCTAAATATATCTGTACAGATCATTTACAACCAACTTTAAAGGAGCAGCTGATCCAAGAATAACTATTTACAACAAAAATTCTTGTGAATGTTCATGTTTTTATCAGCCGTTTGCACCCATTCACTTCAGATGATTTAGTGGTGAGCAAGTGATGTAAAGCTACATTTCTCCAAATTCGTTCTTATGAACAAAAAACTCATTGACATCTGAATCCTGGAAATGAAATTTATTTTACTGTGAAATAACACAGAATTAGATCTATTTCCATTTTGCATTACATATAGAATAAAAGAACGTTTTTTTTTTTTTTTTTTCAAAATCTTTGTTTTTACAGCTAAAACCTTTTTGGGCATCATTATATTAAGACAAAATGCAAATTTGTTAACCCAGCCAAAGTGTAACATTTCACACAAAGTTGAGCACTGATGATCTTTTTCATATTTTTTGTCAATCCCATAATGCCCAATCCTTCCACTCAGCTCCCCTAGAGAGTAGAATAAAAATGAGCCAGAGGGCACATATGGTTAGTTTGAAGCAAAGCAAACTCTCTCTATCCGAGTGCTTTGGCTCAGTGGACGAGTGCAGTGATGGATGACTCCTGCTGTTGATATGCTCCTTATCAGACCTCTTAACACATCATCCTTCCATCAGGGGTTAAATACATCCCCGTAGCTTTTCTTGGGACTATAAAGGACTCTTCCGAGGTTGGTATGAAGGTGATGTGTGAACCTACTTTACTATGGCGCTCGCACCTTACCGGCCTGCCGTAAGTCAGCAAAGACCCTGAAGGCTGAGTCGCCTGGCAGATTCATGCTGACACCTTTAAAGCGTGCTGCTGCGCACAGACATTTTGTCTATGCATTTATACTGTCTTGGATTGGAGTAATGTTTATTGGACACTCAGAAAAGATCTACAACAATCCTGCATCAATGTGGATTGGGATCAGGTACTGAAATAGAAAAAAATTAATAGATGATTCAGTCTGCACTACCTTACAAACAGTAAAGCTGAATTTTTAAAGGATTCATTAAAAACTTTATATTGCGGTTCAAGTGGGTAACTGAAATGTTAAGTAGTTGTTAAGTGGCAAAATGTAAGGTTGCAAAATAGTCTCAAAGGAGCAAGTCAGGGTTTTTAAAACTGCATTTGCAATGCATGAAAGTAAAGCAATGGAGCTTGCTCCATGGGGACAATTTTGCAATGTAACTTAGTGCCTTTGCGACGTTGTGCACTGTAGGCCAGATAATAAACTAGACTTAGCATTTCCTAAAAGAAAACCAGAAAGCAATGAAGGATAGTTCAAAAAGCAATATATCCAAATATAGATAAGATAGTAAGCTAAAGATGGATTGTAATACAAAACAACAAGAGATAAACAGATGTAAGAAATACAATTATTTTAGTGTGCAAATATTACAATAATGTCATTAGTTTGATATATATATATATATATATATATATATATATATATATATATATATATATATATATATATATATACACATTTTAAGTTAAAATAAAAACAAAATTAGATATAAAATTATTTAAAAAATAAAATAAGATATGTTTATATTATCATTTGAAAAGATTAAAGTAATAATTGCAATACATTTAATTACTTGAAAATATGAAAGAATTAACAATAAAAAAAGTGAAAGTGAAAACCAACACTACTTTTTGTTTTTTATTTCTGTAAAAATATCTCAAGATCCTTATTAATCTTTAATATGTTTAATTAAGAAACAAAGCTGTGTTAGACACTAAGAAAACAAGTCAAAATAATTATGTTTTTGCCATGTTTTAATTCTACCAGAATAGGCTCTGAGGAAAAAATGGAAAAACTTTTTTTGCACGTTTATTAAAAAAAGACCCAAAAAATGTCTGCACACACTTCAGCAATTCATTTTTTCCAGATTAAGCCCAGATGCTTGTGTGCGCTGCATGCAATGACTGCGAAAGACTCATTATTGACAAGGCTCATCAGTTCCTGACCTTTATCTCTTCATATTGCCACATCTTTAATCTGCTAATCCACAGGGCGGGAAAGACACTGGCTGCCATAAAAAAAGGTTGTTAATGAGCTCCAGCGGTTCACTTTGGGTACATAAACAATCCAAGTGCTGTTGAACAGATGCCACTGAGCTGAGGTCTGTTTTTGTGGCAGCTCTGATTACTGTGTATCTTGCCCGAACGCTGACAGATGGGGCAGGTCTGAGTGCTCTAAGTGCACGGCTGTACAAGGTGCTCCTATGGGGCCTGCCTCATCGCCGGAGAGTCCAAGTGGCCCTGTTAAAAATGGATGAGGGAGAGGCATATGCATCACAGCGTGGCGGCCCTCACCACATTGCTGCACACATGTCCATTCGGTGGAACAGCAACACAACAAAGCGGCCCTTTGCACCGCAGGGCTAATAACCCACAGCGGCCCAGAGAGGGAACCTGGAATGTCAAAGAAGGCAGTGATGGAATCCAGGTTTCAAATCACCAAAGGTAAAAATGGAAATTCACAACTGAAAGTGCAAAGTTCCCCAGACACCTTCGGTCCCTTGACAGCATCACTCATGAGTTATTTATACACAGACTCTCTCAGGACACTTCCTTCACTGTTCACTGTTAGCAGTGACACTTTTGTCTAATGGAAACCATCGCAAGCCTTGCCACGGACGCTCTTTTTCACGTAACACTTACAAAGACCCATGTAAACATCTCTGCAGATGTTCCTCTGACGCAGCACGAATGCCGAAGGCTCTATTTGATGTGCGTTTTCATCTGGAAGACGTCATTTGTTAAGAGTTTGCATCTGCAAATACATTGCATCCATTCATTGTTGAATGCTAGAATGATAGTCAAGCAGATGTTTCACAAGTGTGTGAATCTGCTTTGAGACCTTTATTATTAGATATTTGCAGATGTGACCCTTGAAACAGAAAGTTATGCTTTCCAGACGATGCACTTGCTGACCGACATCTTAATTGGTCATACCCACATACAGTATGGAGGAAAGATAAGTATATGCGTTTTAATGTCTCTGTGTTCTCAGTGTGCACTAACTAACATCTGACAACCGATTATGAAGCTGCTTAATGAGATTGGTTCACATTAAAAACCAGACTAATCCAGTCTGACTCCCATTTTACGGGCTGTCCTGAAAAATGATTGACAGGCTGAAACCACCTCAAAGTCCTCTGATTGCTTAAACTGGGCGAGTTACAGAACATTCATGTTCTAGCTTCAGCATCGCAGGCATAATGTTAAGTACTATAGTAGGTCATTTTGATTCTTTCAGGTTTGGAGGTCTGGAATGATTTAAAATGATTTCTAATCTCCTAATCAGAAACGCGAAACCTAATCAAACATCTGTATTTTTGTCTCATTCACTTTTTTATTACAAAATGTTTACAAGTCAAGCTGTAAAGTTGTTTAAATCACCCGTTTTACATGGGCTGACAGATCTGAACTTATACTGAACCTTCAACCTTCCCTTTAAGCACATAAATGCATTTTGTCATGATTACAAGTATGAAAAGCCAAATACTATAATTTAACTGTCTGCTTGAGGATCAAAACTGTTCTTGTCAGCTTTATACGCAAAGTAGAGGACCAAAGTTCACAGCTGAGGGATTTTGGTTCAAACATCCAGCATTTCATCTCCAAGACATTTAACTTGCAGCGTCCTTGCTTATCATTATCACACCTCATTCATTTGGTCCTCAATATTTAACTGTGGCTTTCAAATAAACATGACATAGAGATGACTGACATTCCCAACAACAGTCAGTCCTGAATAATTGATCTCGATTTTAATAATGAAGGAGAAAATGTCATGGAATGCAGTTAATACTTAATACTTATTTATTTTGGATAGGTTTAACCATTTTAAATCACCTTGAGGGTGTTCGACTCGATCTAATATAGGTAGCTGGGGATTTGCTTTCGGAAAGCTGTTTTTAAATGAGCTGAGGTGTGAGCTACGTTCTTCAAGTGCTCAAAGCAGTCGGTGGGATGCAGAAGTTTTTGATGTGCGGTTCAGCTGAGGTTAGAGACGTGCTACGCATGCAGTCCCCTCGGGGTTCAACAAGACTGATTCAGCTAATGAAGTAACAATGCCTTGTCACCTGCTTTCTTTTCTCAAACAGCAAGGACAACCATCCTGACAGAGTCATTAAAAACGACGCTCGCATTTAAATTTCCCTTGTGCCTGATGTCTTGGTGCTGATCTTGAGTCATATTTGGAGTAACAACAACTCGCTCAGCCGATGTTCAAGGTGACATCAAGTAAAGGCCTAAATATATCCCTGGTGCCTTGTTTGTCGTGCCTTTAATAAGGTCTGATTTAAAGATAAAGGGTACTAATTGACTTTCAAAAGCACTGTTTATCATGGGTGCATAAATATGTCACATCACTACCAAGCTGCGGGTGGAGATATATGAAAATGAAACATAATGGTGGTAAAAATAATTAAAATAATTAAAAAAAAAAAATTCCCCCGTAATATAGTAAATTCAGAAATAATCTAATATATTATTACAATTGTTTACCAATTTTAATATATTTACAAATGTAACTAATTCTTATGATGGCATTACAGCACTCTTCAGTATCATATATTTCAGAAATTATTCTAATATGTATTTCATTATTTTTAATGCTGAAAAAAGTAGTGAATAGAAAGTTGACTATACATCTAAAAATGCCGTTATTGTGCACACCATGTAAACTTTCACAGAATTACAGAGAAAAGAATGCAATCTAATCCTGAAACTGACTGTATGTTAGCACATTCCAGAGATTTTTTAGCTGACACTCTATGTCTCTTTTTGACATCTCTAAGCATTCAATGCTGAACTTTCTCCATTTATAGACAATTTCTCTCACTGTGGACTGATGACTAACCCGTAGAGATATTTCTGCTTTAAGTAAGTCAACAATTCCTAATCTTCAGCATTCAGACATCTCTTTTGTTCGAGGTGTGGTTCACATCAGGCAATACGTGAATATGAGACATGCTAGTGAATAGGAAGCTAATTTTTTTTTACCCTGATCGGCACTTCCAATCTTGCCTCATTAATTAGATTCTACATTAGCTTTAGCTAAAATATTACCTTAGGGATTCACATGCATTTTCCACTTTTCATGTAAATGTATTATTGTTTGTATAATACATGATTAAACAGATGTGTTGGTTCTGCTGTGATTAGATGAAGATTAAACAGGAATCAAAGCAATATTTATTATATTTATTATATATACCACAAAACACACACACACACACACACACACACACATAAATATATATATATATATATATATAATATGAATAAATAGGGGTAGAAAATACAACTGAATAAGTTTCTGCCTTTACAAGCAAACTTTCAGACATTCAGACATGTCTATTTAAGGTTCTTTCTCTTATATTGACCATGAGTGCATCTATAATGCTAGTCTCCTTTTTCATAACAAAAAAACCCCAAAACATTTACCAGTCTGCATTCATACCGACTCACTCCTGCATTTGGCTCAGCAGAAACTGAATGTCAATGCACAACTCAAGCTATACAGACACACAGGACTGTGAATTAAAACATACATACATAACTGCAACAATATACAAATTAGGAATCTCATACATGCATTACTTTTTTATGCTTTGTAGTTGAATGCCTGCAGTAGCCTTGAACCTCTGATGAGCATTTGTAGCTCAAAAGTGCAATAAACCATTTGCCACTAAAAATAAAAAGCAAACTTATTTAGGAAGAATAATATATGAAAGAGAATGATGATGATGGTGATGTGAAGGATGAAGAATATAATGATAAATTTGCCTGGACTCACCTCCACCTGTTGACAAATCTGGATGAGTTTGGCCATCTGGTTCTCCAGCTCACTGTTCCTCTTCACCAGATTGGTTAAGTTATTCTCCAAGGTTTGCTGTTGAAATGGCAGATAAATGGCATTTAGACAGAATGTAATGAATCACTCTTTCTGTCTTAAACAGACAAGCTTTTCCATTTATTCCCTCATATATGAGATTTTTTTAAAAGAAATTAATACTTTTACTCAGCAAGCAGTTTAAACTAAATTGATCAAAAGTAACAATATATATTTTAATAATAATAATATGAATGTGAATAATAATAATTAGTGCTGTCAAATGATTAATCGCATCCAAAATAATAATTTTTGTTAACAAATGTGTGTGTACATATATTTATTATGCATGTATGTATGTACATATGAATACAAACGCATGCATGTAAATATTTAATATATAAAATATATACTGCATGTTCTTTTTTTAATGCATCCTTGGTGAGTATAATCCTACTAACCACAAAATGATGAACAGTAGTGTACACATCAATTAGAAAATATGGATTTTAAGACATTAAAATGAATAAAAACAACAGCGCACTGGCTTGGAACAACATGAAGATGAATAAATGACATTTAATTTTTGGATGATTTATCCCTTTGATATAAATACACATCCACTTCCGAAATGCAGTGCTCGAAAATATGCTTCTACATTTGGAACTGAAGACTGTATCTCATAATACATCTGCTTTCAAGGGATTAAAACTGTGTTTTTTTCGAGGGCAGCAGATACTTTTCCCCACTGCTCCCGATCTGTCTTTTTCCCGAATGAAGGAAAAACACAGTGAGGATGATAATGTTAGTGTAGGTGCGCATGGATAAATGATACAGAGTCCACAGAGATCCCACAAAGACGGATTAGATTCAAAACAAGCAACTAACAGCAAATTAGTTCCACATCACAACCACTAATCGTCACTAACGAGAAACTGTGTGCGCTGGGCTGAGACTTTCACACTGGGGGGAGGGTGTCCTAATTCATGAGCTGTAGTGTACACTTCGAGGAAACAGGTCTGTAGCATTTAAAGTTTAATAAGAGGTTTTCGGTCAGAAATGGTGAGTTTGGGTCACCGTGATACCGCTTGCGTTTGTTTAGCTCATGAAAAAGGGAAGATGAGGTGCTGTCCCATATCACAGAGTAATGGAGTTTAACAGTACAAACAAAAGATTTATGAGGGTGTTGAATTTCATTGGTGTTGAATCACTATGGTGAGAGGCGGAGAACTGTGTAATTAGTAAAAAGAGTTGCACATGCTTCGCTGTTGGAAAGATAAAGAGGGAAATCGCAGCGACAACTCAAAGAGAGCCACCCTACCATGCTACACAAGCAGCTGTGTGAAGTGATGACCCGCACAGCGGGAGAAAGGAGAGAAGGACATGAACACGGCGCTGAGATGAACAGCTGATATTAATGACATGAGAGGAGAGATAAAGGAAGCCCGAGCGGACTGAAAAGCAGGAACGATGGGAACAACAAAATCTACAACATCGGCATACAAAAGCGAGAACAGAGCCTTTATGTTCTCTTGTTTTGTGTTGTTGGCTATTCATGCATATGTGATGCAGCCTGACCCTGTCCACCTGCACGTCCCGCACCCCCCGTCTATGGCCTGAAACGCTGTCTTGCACACATCCCGTACATAGATTGTAAAAGGCAGCCGGTGACTCACCGCGGCGCTTGTCTTTGATGCCTCCATAACCGCTTCAGAAACTCTGGCAGGGCTCACTTGAAAAGCCTATGAACACACACACATACACACAGAGCCTTACTGGTCTGGCCTGCTGATAGACGGAAGTATTATTGCCCCTGCTCTGTCCGGCGACTGGTTTTCAGCCTCTCTCGTGCTTATCTCTCTTGCTCTGCTGGGTAAATGGGCTGGAAGCACCTCGGAGAAGGTGAGGGTGTCTATGTCAGACTGCCTATTCTCTGTGCGCTGATAGCTTGCTTTACTCGGGGGCTTGTTGCGTCAGGCAGTCGCAGAGGCGCTTGTTTGGTGTGTCAGCATTTTAAAATTCAAACTCACCCAGCAAGGACAGATGGGGGTCATTAATTAAAGACTGAACAGTCGAGGATGATTTATACATCAAAACCAAGTATCACCTCCCAGGAGACAGAAGACAAGCTGCCGGGGGTGAACGAGCTTGGAGCCCAATTGAGTGAGAGAGAGACGGAGAGAGAGGGAGAGGTAGAGAGAGAGAGAGAGAGAGAGAGAGAGAGAGAGAGAGAGAGAGAGAGAGAGAGAGAGAAGGAAGGAAATTAAAGGAAGGAAGGAAGGAATGAAGGAAAGAGTAAAATTAAGAAAGGGAAGATGTATATGCAAATTAAAAAAAACAGAAGGAAGGGAGGAATAAAAGTCAGAAATAAAGAGAATAACAATGCAAAAGGAAGGAAGGATAAACGAAAGAAATAAAGAAAGAAGAGAGCACTGAAGGTAGAGAAAAAGGAAAAATAGGGGAAGAATAACAGAAAGAATCCAGAAAGAAAGGATATGTCAATCAAAAAAGGAATCAAGAAAGACAAGTATGTTTAAGAAAACATAAGTAAAAATGGAAGGAAGGAAAGAAAGAAAGGCAGATGTATATTAAAGAAACAGAAGTAAAAGGGAAGGAAGGAAGGAAGGAAGGAAGGAAGGAAGGAAGGAAGGAAGGAAGGAAGGAAGGAAGGAAGGAAGAAAGAAATAAAGAAACAGGTAGGAAGAAATGGTGAAAAAAAGAAAGAAAAAAGGAACAAACAAACAAGTAAGGGAAGGAAAACAAAAGGTAGAAGGAAGTAAGGCATGAAAGATTAACAGGAAACAGGAACGGGCAAAAAAATTGAGAAAAAAAAGGAAAGGAAAGGAAAGGAAAGGAAAGGAAAGGAAAGGAAAGGAGGGATGTGAAAGATAGAGAGCAGAGTGGCCTCAGGACAGCAGACCTAGTGTGGTTTGGGCTGAACAAGTCTGAAGTACACACTCATTAAAGCAGACACTAGACTTCAAAGACACAGACACAGCCATGCAGGAGGAAGAGCAAAGAGAGAGAGACTAAAGAGAGAGAGAGAGAGAGAGAGAAAAGCACACATAAAAACTCTGCTCTAATATGTGACAAGCACAGTGCTGCAGTACACAACTGACACTGTGACATGACTGACAGGAATAAAGCAATGAGTGAGTGAGAGTGAATGATACGAAGGACTGACTATCTAGGCTGCGCTGTGGGAGGATTTACTGAAGCTGAATTACACATTAGCAACTGATTCACCAAAAGAATCAAATAACAGCTTGAATGAATCAAATGAATCAGATTGGAAAACTCGAGTCCAAATGATTCACGGTTTGACTAGCCCTTGTTATCAGATAAGAGATTATCCCAGATACAGAGGGAGACGAGATATACAAGATATTTGCTGAGTTGCTGTTTGATGCTCACACTGTAGGCGTTACACGCTTTAACAGGCGTGCGCCGCGTCCATTAAGTTCTGGGTCAGAGCGACAACAACAACAAATCCTGAAAAAGAATTACATCCTGAGGCGAGAAAACAGACTTCAAAGTGGGTGTGTTTAATTATTCTGTGATCCTCTCCTCTTGTGTTTTTTTTGAGGGAACACAATGCGGAAACACAGCAACCACGCTAACAACGGGCGGTTGAGTGCGTGCATGTGTCAGCAACCAGGGCCTGCTGGGAAATGTCGCTCGCACCGGATAATATTCCAAACCAGCACTCTCCAGAGACTCGCAAACTCGGTCTAATGAGAAGCCACTGCTGTTTCTTACCAGCCTCCGCTCTTCTAATTAATTAGACAGAGTCATTTAATTCTGTCTACATTACCCTTGTTTGAGGCTTGTCTGGGGAGTGCCATTAAGCTTTTAACGCAGTGGAATACGCCCCCTTCTCTCCATCAAAAGCAAAAAAATCAATCCCATAATGCCTTGTTTAAAGCTTTGACCCTGTCAAGCCGTCTAGCATGTCTATACTTTTAATCCAAATGAAAATGTACTGTCGACGTTGGACATAGCAGGTGTGTTTTTCATGAATACACGTCTTCCCTATGAAAGCTTATTTTCAAAAAGAATAAAGATATAAAAAGGTGACATCTTTGACATAATTCTGCACTAATATCCTGCAATTCAGATGTTTTTCTTTGTATTTTTTTTTTTTTCGTAATTCTAAGATAACATATGGCAGTTCTGACTTCTCACAATTCTCACAATTTTTTCTCAGAATACTGAATTAATACCCTGCAATTCTGACTTTGTCTCGGATATCTGAGTTAAGGTCTTGCGATTCTGACTTCGGAATTCTCTTCCATTTTTCTTAGAATTCTCAGATAACATTGATTCCGACTCTCAGAATTCTGAAGTAACATCTCATGATTTGGACTTCTTGGAATTCTTTTTGTCTTGGCATTATCAGCTGACATCTTTCAGTTGCCACATTTTATTTCTCTTAATTCTAAGTTAACCTCTTGCAATTCTGTATGTTTTTACCAGAATTTTATCTCACAACTGCAAGTTATCACGCCATGTCCAAACTCTCATGAATCTCGCTTGTTAAGATCTCGCAGCTGTATACTTCTCTCATTTATGAGATATAAACTCTGAGATACTGTAAAAAGTCACAAAAGTGATGGAAATAAGCTTCCATACTTCCCAGACTTCACATTCTCTAATACGACAGAGGTTGGTGTCCATCTACGTATTCCACTGGGAACAGATCATCAACCTGAAGACCACAGACAGGAAGACATCGGGCTTCACAGACTAACAGGCTTGAAGGTTAAAGGGACGAGTGTCGGAGGAATTGCTTGCTCTCATGGGGAAGACGAATCCCTTGAGGGAAAATGTGCTTCATGCATAACAACTTAAGAGGAATGTGTTTGAGTTAATTACACCCACTGAGGACATTAAATGGAAAGGAATTGCTCAGTTAGACAATAATTAATTTTAATCAAAAGCAGGGCTTCTTTAGGCAACACAGAGACGCCTCCGCTTGTCAGAGTCTGATGAAACAAGGAGCTTCAGCTACTACCGACATTGGTTAGGTTTGTTAATCACATTTTATTTGATGTAAACCAAATCAAGGCTGTACAAAATTGAAGAATATTCATTAAATGTCTGGGCCACACAAATTTACTGTGTTAGCTGTATATAGTTTGCACAGAAAACATAAGTGGGAAACACTACATTTAAAATAAATACAGCTGTGTAATTTTCACCAAGAATTGTCTCAAATAATGTATTTTTCTTTCAAGATTGAATGTACTCGTTTTATAATATGAAATAATTGTGCACATTTTTCTATATGAGTATTCTTTAAATGTGTGGATTTATGCATTTTTGTGTGCTTTGAGTGTAATTATAACATGCTAGATGCTAGGAATGCAAAAGAGACCACACAAAATGTCATTAAATACAAAACATAATTTAGGGTGTGGTTGAAATGAAGAAAAAGACAAAATTCTCCTATGATACATGTATACACTGTTGAGTAATGTCATTAGAGACTGGAGACAGTGTTCTTTAGCATGTACATGGCTGAGAATGTATTCTGAAATGGCAGATTTCATAAATTAAGCATTGTTATTATTCAGATGCAAAAAGCTGTATACGGCTGGAATACACTATACAACCTTTGCCCAGTTTTATGCTCAAATTGCTTGAATTAAGTTAATAGATTCTACAGAAAATCGTGTGGTGTATGATGGGCACAGACTGAGATTTTTAGCAGCTTTAGACTAGGAATCCATCAGTTGGAGGAACATCAAACATTTTATTTTGATCTTATTTTAAAACACAGCTTTCATTTGTCACGCATTTCTTAGTGTTTGAAAAGCCTTTAATGTCTTGTAGTGTGTCATACTCAGTTGCTTGAGGTCTACTTTTTATTTGCAACCATTTAAAAGTCGGCAAATATAAAATACAAATTGCGTAATGTGCCTTTAATCGAGACGTAAATGCATGTTTTTTGTTTTTTTTTTGGGTAAAGTGCGTTTACCTATAAGAGCGGGTTTTTTATACCTAAAACTTGTCAGAAAACTGCCAGAGAGTCGAGCCATTATCTCCTCTTACTGCATGCCTGGGAGGCTGATATTGGCGTCTGCTTGAAAGAGGAACATGGAGGTCACAGCTAATGGCCGATGTGGAGCAGGAACGAACTCTGGGTCACCGCAGTAGAGGTCACAGCGTAAAAAAAAGACATGCAAAGCTGATGAAACTACATGGAAACAATGCACGACAAAGGCCTTTACACAAAAAGCCTAAGCCCTTGAGAAGCTCAAATGCAAAATGGAGCTTGCGGTTTATTTATAGCTGCGAAACTTCTGAGACCCTTTCGGAAAGATACCGTCTCCTCCATTTGACTTTGAACCCTATCCGAACCCAACCCTGCAAGCTCCCTGTAATCATAAGCCGAAGACAACTTTCAGCCTGACATCCGTCTTTGACAGGCAGCGTAACAAACGGTTTATTCAGAAAATTAATTTGCAGAAACAGGCCTTGGCTCATCTGCCAATGAGTTAAGTGCTATCAATTTGGACAAGCATGGGAACGCTAAAGACTGACTCACGTGGCATGTCTGCTAAATGGCTTTACATTTCATTTGTGTAACACAATTAACTGCTGTAGATTTTCCCGGGATCTGAATGACACGGTGATTCACTTTCTCTGGAACGCCGTGCTCGCTAGTGACGAATCGAGTGGTTGGATTGGCCTTGGGGTTCAGGCTTGTCTCGTTCTTCAGTTTGAAATAACACATGGGTCCTGAAGCCCAAAACATTTGGCTGCGGATTGGTATAACGTACACAAGTGTGCACAGGTGGACGACTTATATCATCACCCAGGAA
Source organism: Puntigrus tetrazona (assembly GCF_018831695.1). NCBI lineage: Eukaryota > Metazoa > Chordata > Actinopteri > Cypriniformes > Cyprinidae > Puntigrus > Puntigrus tetrazona. The sequence goes on from NC_056712.1 coordinate 17,404,639, forward strand.
TGCTGTACGCTGCCTCTAGACTCTCATTAGACTGTGAAAAGTGGTGTTATGAATTCAAGGTGAACGAGGGTGGGTACAAAGCAGAGGTGGAGAGAAAGACAGCACCGCTGTGTATTCGACACTATAAATTATACCTGTGCTCGGGGAGCAACAACAAATCTACAATTGGCGCTATTGTGCGGTTTGTTGTTTTAGTCGACGGCGTACACCTTGGAGATATCGTGCATGTCGTAAATCATTCGACGGGGCCTCGAATGAACTAAATGAATTGTTCTCATTTAAGTTCCCATTGAAACTCGCATCAGGTCTGTTCTTTCTTTTCTTGCAGGCTAATTCAGCTAATGTTAGATAACACTTACTGCTTTTATTGTCTTTCGGGTCTGAGGTAAAAGAGTGGGCGCACCTCGACTCACAGAGAGCGATGCTTTCTGGCATATCTGTCGTATTCATTCACTCTTTCCCTCTCTTGAAACAGCAAAGCATTCACTAACCACCAGCAAATCAGTTTAAACCAGCTGAATTAGTGCGGTTCTTTGAATATTTCCATTCTTTGCAGAACAAAACACGCCTCCTTTTTATGTAAATTGGGCTTAGCATAGTTTCACACCATACTCGTACAAAAAACATTGAAATTCATCCGATACGTTCCTGAATGATGGCTGTGAGAAGATTAGAACTTGTTTGGTTCAGGCAAGTTTGAGTTTGTCATTTGTTACTCCTTTGAACATGAACTGGCTGATGTTAATTCGTCTTTTTCTGACACTTCCCATAATCCATCTCCCTCGGAGACCATCATGTTTGTAAGTTCTATGGAGTAGGTCCCGCCAAGGGGAAATTCTCGAAACAAACGTCTCCTTCTCAATTGGAAATCCATAAATCCATAGATTAGCAATACCCGGATAAATAACTCAAACACAAAGCAAGAGAAAACATGATTTCGCTCTCTTCAGGCAGTGCACATGGGGAGGCATGTGCAGGGACTTGCCATTTGAAACCTTCAATTGTGGATGAAGGGTGAGTCACGCTGTCGCCCTGCATCAGGAGACCTTCTGTCCTCATCTTCTACATTTGTCCATCTCTCTTGCTGTCCTGTGACCGCTGAGAAAGAGCAAGGATGCCAACGGCTAGAGCAAGATTGGGTCAAATGCTGGCAAACTGAACAGCATAATGTTTATTTAATTAATCTCTTATATTTCTTTTATGTCTTCTCATACTTTAAAAAATGAATTTGCATAGCAATAAGACTCAACTTATACATTCCGGTGTCAATTCCAGGTGTATAATATTTTATTTTTTGTTTTTAAGCTTCATAACGAATTTTATATTATTTAGGCAGAAAGCGTCACAAATTAGTAAGCAAATATAGTGATTATAATATTTAAAATAAACTGATCAAATGATATTACATTAAATACTAATAAATAATAATAATAATAATGACTACGACTTATTTCTTGACTAAAATCAAAAGACACATATAATTAAATAAATATTTAGATACTACAATGCTTATTTTTCAATCGAAACCATAAAATTATGAAATAAAGGGAGATTTCTAAATACATTTACTACTTTTAAACTCTCTAATAAATATAAAAATCTCTACAAATAAAATGCAAATAATATTTAGATAATCAGTTGTAACCATTTATTGACATGGAATTGTTTTAATACATTTTTTAATAATTCATTTATTTCTTTTCATCTCTTTAACATACATGTTATAATATATACTATATATTTCAATGTTTTACATTGAAAATCTGCCAGTCATGAAGTCATATAAAAACTTACTGTTCTCTATCAACATTTTGCAAGCATTTCAAAAATGCAAATCTAGTCCTAAAATTGCATCCTTACCAATTACATTCTTAAATGTAAAAAACTTTCCAAAATTACCACAGTAAATCAAGACAGATCTGTACACAAGCATCCATATATCTACATCTGCTACTGGCAGTCTGTTTGCTGCAGCCTCCCACAAGGAAAAAAAAACACATAATTTCAAAAGGCACGATAGCAGATGAAAGCGCAACACACAAAAAAATTGCACTGACATCTCCTGATTCATCACAGCAATCCGGACAAAAAAAGATTTCAGAGGCAGCTGCCCCTAACACACTAAAGCTCTGACCTCAGCAACACTATAATCTAGAGCTGGACTGGAAGGTGACTTGAAATTCAGCCGGTCATTGCTGTTGTGAGCTGTACTCAGTGGCCTGCAGAATACAGAACGACTTCACACAGACAAAACTTCTCTGAAGTGTAAACATGTTTTCAAAGGCGGATAAAAAGGAGTGTTGATGCCAAGAGTGACAAGTGCTGCTTTCTTTAAGGGTTCACAGCAAAGACACGGCCTAGTTCTCAAACCGCAGGAGACCGAGATGGGCATTTGAGATGCACAACAGGGACGACTGTAGTCTCACAGCAGCAACAGACACAGAAACTACTGTATCACCGCTCCAAACTACAGTTCTCACTGTCTAATTGGCTACATAAGAGTGAAAAATCCCTTTGATGGGCCTTTGAAACACTCTGGATGGTAGTCTCCCAACCACACAGCACTTTATGAGATATTCTGTCAGAACTGTGTGATCTGGGTTTTAAAAAAAGCAAGCGAGCTATAACGACGACAGATGCTGAGTCGTGAAAGCATCCAAACCAATAGATGTTTTGTATGTAATAAATACTACTGAGAAACGAGCCAGAACGAGCCATTTCTGACTTCCTGAAAATTTCACGAACCATGCCTTTTTAACGTTACACAAATCAACGTTTGAAATGTTGCTAATTATGGATATAACAATTTTAAGTCTTGAAAGCACTGTTATTATATTATTCACTCTATTGTTTAAACCTTTTTATGTTTTCAGTTCCAAAATTGTTTTTATGTGTGCTTTTATTATTTTCATTTATTTTAGTTTTCTGTTTAGCTTTAATTTATTTTTGTTTGCGTTTAGTATTTCAATTTAAACTTATAGTTAATTTCAAATGAACTATTTCATCATGTGTGTTTTTTTTAAGTTTACTCATTCTCAACTTGTTTCAAATCTGTATGCATTTATTTCTTTTTTTTCTTCTTTGTTATTATTTTTTTTCCCATAACAAGGAAGTCAACTGTGCCCATCGACTATTCTTCAAAATATCTTTAATTTTGCTCAGCAGATTTTTTTTTTTTTTTTTAAAGAACCTGACAGTGAGAAAATGATGACAAAATATACATTTTTGGGCACACTATCATTTTTTTCATGTTTAACTTTATATTAATTATATTAATATTTATTATAGTTATTTAATTTTTATTTCATAACAAAAACTATTTCTAATAACTTTTGAAACTGCTTGAAAGTTCCACTTAATGTAGTACATTTCTGTGCTGAATTATAAAAAAAAAAAAAAAAAAATCAGTATCAGTACTTCACACAAATAAATGAATCAAATCATTAATTGTCTTTCTACGGTACTGTAATTCCAGTCAGTGTGTCTGAATCTCTTGACACATTTAGCATCATTAAGCAGAGACCCGCATTACTTCTGTAAAGAAAAATAGCTTCTCGGACATCTGCAGAGTGCTTTAAAAAAATGCTGCAATCAGTGATAACAACTAAAAATGAGTTAAGATAACAAATATTCAACTTAATTAAACTTAACTGAAGTTAACTAAACACAATTTTAAACATAGTAAAGTAATTGCTTTTTTATTACTTATAATTTAAAGTTGCAGCAATAATTTGCTTTTACAATGTAGACGAAGTGTTAATAAACGTGATGGTTAAAAATGGCTCACTGTAAATAATGAGCTGCAATCTGCTAAATGTATGGCAGCGAACATTTAACAACTAAATGGTAGAAAACACAAAAATTAATTCAACATGCAAATGGAACTTCTTACATCTTGTCTACGAGGCAGTGCAGCAAAACTGGATTGCTCTCATTATAATCAATGAAGCTGTCTACACTGCGAGTGTGAGATGTTGCTTGTTAGTGTGTAACAAGAAAGACAGCGAGAGCAAAAATCTATCCGAGCTGCGTGAAACTAAGCATATATACACAATGTCTATGTGCCAAAATATCCAGTACAGCTATTCCTTTCATGTTAAGGACTTTTTTTTTTTAAATATCTTCTTTTGAGTTTTGGTTTGGAATGACACGAGGATGAGTACGTTTGGGAAACACAGATATCTCCCTTCTGTTTTTCAGAATCTCAAATGCGGTGTTTTTTAAGAGGATACGTCGAGTTAAAAAAGCGGTTCAACTTTTGACATGTAGCAAAGGGGATCAACGTCAGTTTTAAATCAATGGACCAATCGGATGAACCCGGGGATGTGATGAGCGACTCGAGTGCATTCAGCGCCTGGCAATGGGAGTTAATGTACCACTAAACATGCCTTCTGTTCAAGTCTGCCTGCTTTTAACGCAAGAACACATTCTGGACGGCCCCTCGGAGGGGACCTTACATGAGTATTTATTTATGACAACGCTCTGACAAACAAAAGCCCTTTTCAGACCGGATTAGTTTTGTAAGGAGAGGTGAGGCGGGGTAATATAATAATTACCAGACTTTCTCTATTACTTTAATCCCATCAGAATTGGCCATGTCAGTAATTTTTCCGTCTTAAAGCTCGTGAATTCCTATGCTGGTAATGGTCACACCACCTTTCACCTTTAATGAAATATTCTAAAACAAAATAAACAATTCACCTTTCGGCGTTCGATCTTGTCAAAGCAATCTCGTGAGAATTAACACGCTGGCAAAAATTCCCCACATTTCATCACGCTGCCGTCGTACATCGAAAATACATTTTAGTGCTTTTTATTTTGAAAGCATGCTGGATAAGCAATTTACATTTTACATGCGATTAAATCATTTGAATGCAAATAGCATTTGCTACTTGTGTGGAAAAGCGGAAATGTTTTCAGTTTATTTATAGCCTTGTGCATCTAATTTTACAAGACAGAGCGAGAGACGTAGCGCAGACTGGACTCAAACCCGCATTCCCCTGAGCGCAGCAGCTTTTATGTGTCACGACGCGCGAGCTTGCGAACTACCCACTGTGCGACGGTTTCAAACTAAGCATGTCATTTTGTGATTGGAGCACAGAGAGAAGGGGAAGTTGTAAGTGATTGTACATTGTTCAAAGACTGTCGTACGCGTCGTTCTTTGAACAAATAGTTTAAAAGACAAAAAAGAGAATCAGAGACGAGGACAATGTGCTTTGTTCAAATTGTCAGCCTTTTTTTTTATGACCACTGCAGGATTATAGATTCAAAAATGCAAGCGAGACTTCTATTTTACCGGGTATTCAATAACAAATATGTGGTTATGCTTCATGTTAAGGATTTTATGCATCCAGAATGAAAAAGCTAAATCGAGCGAGAGCAATGCAGAAATGCAGTGCAAAAAACGACGCAAAAATCTTGTGCGAACTGATGTTAAACATTACATATGTCCAGAAATGGACATATGTCCTAAAAACTAATCCTGTCCTAATACAGTTGAAGACATTTTTTATTTGGGATTACAATCCAATGACATATTCTTAAAACAACATACTAATCTTCGTAAGAATTTATGAAATTGTGTGTGTCTGTCTATGTGTGTGTGTAGAAATATATATATATATATATATATATATATATATATATATATATATATATATATATATATATATATATATATATATATATATATGTATATATATATGTATGTATATGTTAATTTGATACATTCTTAGTCAACTTTTTGATCTAAATTCATAAGCAAGGACTGTGAAATTCATGGAATGCATCACAGCTATGGTGGTTAGCGCCTGGTGGGGGGTAAATACAAAATCCCATTTCTAATTGACTTGTGCTGAACATTTCTCCGTTTACCTTGCTTTTCCATACTGATAGGCAAAGGGTTTTCGGATCACATTGTGATGCAGAATGCATAATTACGTAGACAGCGCAAACTATTTTTACAGCCTCTGGTTCTAATCTTCTCGAATAATTAGCATGCATGGCACGAGGCTTAACGCTAGAGTCAAGATAAACAGACTGTATGATGGGAAATAAGCTCACTGCTGGGATTCTCCTGTGTGTGGCAGCATGGCAGATTTGTTGGACCCCGGGCTCTTTGACACTTGCGCTACGGACAGCTGATAGGTGACATTTTTTAACAGTCCATTAAAGATGGCTCTGCGAATAAAGCATGCATGAGGCGTCTGCATTTTAAAGTGGACTAAATAGGCAGACAGGAAAAAAAAAATCTTAGAGAACCTGAGAATGAAAAATCAGGCTGGGACCAACAATGTATCTCATTTTCCAGACTCTTTCAAACGCGCTGAAATGAGTATGACTTGAGAGCCTAACATGCTCCAAGGACCAACTGTGCCAACTTGAAATTTTCTCACTGAAGATACAAAGTCTTATTTGAGTTTATTCACAGAAGTTCATTGCATAAAGAATGGGATATTTCATCACATATCAAAAATGGAATAGTCCCTTCCTTCTGCTTATATGAATTGTTTAAACAACAGTAGTGTAGGCTAAAATAAAATAAAATGGATGGGTCATCCTGCACTACACCAATTTTCAGCCTTTAATAAATAAATAAATAAATAAATAAATAAATGCTGTTCTTTTTATTCAGTAAAAAGAACCCAATTGTGCTGTTTTTTCTGTGAGAGCATGCATCACAAAACTGTTTTTAACACTGTTAATAATTTTTGAACAGTAAATCAGCATATTAGAATAGTTATGGCTCATGTGATACAGAAGACTGGAATAATAATGCTGAAAATTCAGCTTTTAATAAATACATTTGAAAACATATTTAAATAGAAATTAGTTTAATTTGTTACATTTTTAATTTTTCATTCTCTAAGCATTAAAAACCCCCAATAAATAACATTATTGACCCAAAATAGTTTACTTTTTAAAATGTAATTATTTATTTATTTTTTTTATTATCAATATGCTTCGATATGCTTAAAATACTGTTAAAAAAACAATATAACAGTGATTTTGTGGAGTCATTAAGTTTGTTCCATCTTGTCCAAGGTTGACCGTGACCTTCATTGGTCTTTGATAAGATCCAAGCTGTCTGTCCTCATCCCGACTCACTGGCAGAAGTAGAGATAAGCTGAAGGGGAAGAATAGGTGGAGAGGGGTCTTGTCATAGTCGATGAGCGTCCCGGGGCAGGAGGAGGTTTGGGATTCCTCAGGGAATGAGAAACACTTCAGACGTGCTCGTGGTCTCACACTCCCCGCTCTTGTTCTCTCTCAGGACAGGCAGCATTCCTGGCAGCTGGACAACACGCTTCAGTCGCGCAGGATGAGCTGGAATGTCCGCGGCCTGTCCTGATGGAGAAAGGCTTCAGGAAATTCCTACCTTGGACTGTTTTCTGACATTCCGACTCTTGGCGGAAAAGCGCCTAGCATCCCTAGCAGAGATAACGGACGACCCGGGTCACTTCAGTCTAAAACTGTTGGGGATCAGAATAGCTCGGATGGAAGCAGATGCGGACCGATTAAATGATTTTTGATCTTTGAAAAAACATAGCCGGAAAAGATGGAAAAAGCAAAGCATTTTTGTTCACAATCGACCGTAATCCGTGCAGAACACAGTAAAGAATGTATTAGGAACCGCAGTTCCTGAGAACTGTTGACTGACGAAGATGGAGGAATGCAGACAAATGTCACCACATCAAAAGCCTGAACAAAACCAATTCTCTGGGAAAACCACAGCAAGATCTGTGGTACTGAGAATCAGTGAGGGAAGAAAAAAATCCTCACATGAAAATGTAAAAGTCGTACGACTTTCTTTCTTCTGCGTAACACTAAAGGAAGACTTCTGAGGAATGTACAGGTCAGTCTTTCCCTGCAATTAAAATAAATGGGGATTATAGCTTTCAAGCTGCTAAAAGGATGAAAAAGCACCAAAACATCTCACAAACATAGTCCATATGACTCATGCACTAAAAGGAGGATGTGTTTTTGTATTTTTTTAGTAGCTACTTTTAATAATAGCTTTTCCAGTAACAAGCTTGTTATTCAGCATGTAATGTGGCAAAATTCTACTTTTTAAATGAACTGAAAATTCAAGTTTTACGATCTGAGGCAATAATAAAATGTCCTAGCATAGAATATCGACTCTGTCCAATAAAGAGTAAAATGCACAATGTATTAAAATGCGAATGCCCATATAAAAGCAAATTTTTTCAAAGTACTGCAACAGCCTTGACAGAGAAATAGATCGACCGTGAATGACTGAACTCAAGATTGACCGAACTCAAAAACAAAGATTTTTTTAATTATTTTTTTTTTTACATATAGCTATAGCATACTTTTAGAAGACTTGGAATTTAAAAACATGGACTTTTATTATGCTTTTGCATCCTTTTTGAAGAAAAATCAGCAAAAGAAACTGATGCAGAAACAACTTTAACTTAGAAATCGCTCCTGAAATCGTACAAAATCGCAAACAAATAAACGTTTCACTTGAATTTTTACAGTAGTAGTTAAAAAATAGCTCAATTTAAATATTTTCTTTGTAAAACTTTCGTCAGTAGTCTTTTCTTAACTTAAGATTTTTTTCTACAAGAGCAACCAGCAGAGGCATCAAACCATCCCTTTTGTCACGCAGAAGACTGTAAGTCATACGAGTTTAGAAAGACATGAGGACGAGTTCATTTTGAGGTGAACTAATTCTTTAAAGTCGCTTTCCAAAGCAAAACATCCAGCGCAAATAACTTCACAGGACTTTGGAGTACAGCACCACAGCAGGGCAAATAAAGGTAGAACATGAATGCGAGAGACTCTGCATGAATTACTAATACACAAATCCCATTTCAAAGAGGGGCAAGACTGAGTGGAATAATCTCCTAAAACCAGAGCCAGTGCAGCTTTTAATCCCACTCTCTGAGCATTACTGATATTGTCCATCACGTACGCGGCTGGAAGATGATATACGTGGCGCTTTGCACTTCACACCACAGCACAAAGCAGAGAAACACCACATTAGCCCCCCGCACTCAAGAAACTCCTCAACCTGGAGACCAAAGTGGAGAGGGAAGGAGAAGGTGGTTGGCATTGTAAGGCTGATGACTCCACTTCACTGCTCTTAAAAGCTTTTCAGTTCCTCTCTGCATTAATTGTGTATGGGGAGCGCAAGGTTCAAAGCCGTTTAATAACAAGCCTCTGTATTCACCTCTGATAACCTGTCACTGTATCTCTTCGCAGCGTGCGCCACGCATTACGCGCATGTGGCAGTTTTTGCACGCAATCATGTGCCAGGTATGTTCGCGCCTGTACAGGAGAGGGAAAAAAGCCCCTAAGAATGTCTCTGAACGCCTCCGTACAGAAACAACAAGCACTTTTGCTTCACTCGGTTCTCACGCAGCTGCAAAACACTGGCACGCCTCCATACAGATGGGAGAGGAAAAGAAAAGAGACATGTTCCAAAAACCAATAATAGCAGCAAAAACCATTAAATCGCATTTTATTATAATAGATTATTAGCAAAGTTGGGGAGTAGCTGACTAAAAGGAGAAATTTAACAGTGTGTTTCAGTGGCCTGACAGTAGCTCTTTTTTTGCTTTTGAAACAGAATAACTTTTTTAGTAACAAGCTTTATTTTTCAAATAAATTTAAACAATCAGTGAAGCAGTCAAGCTGTCTGGGGTATAACAGTCACCAATTCATTTTATGTTATATTTATAATACATATATAGTAGCCGACATTTGAAGTGGATCAAAAAATGTTTTTCAAAGTTGCTCTCAGACAAAAGTGCATTTTAGTTTTATGTATTTAGGACTTTGTTGAATGTGTCTGATCCACATTAAATGCTGACTACTGTATACAATATTCAGTAAAAGAATAGAGAACACTTGTTCACTATTATCTACAATGTTTCCCTCAATAAATTCCTAATATTCTGCTTATTAATAGGTAATAAGTAAGTTGTTAAGTATAGGTTTGGGTAGAATAAGGTCATGCAGAATTAATCATTAATATGTGCTTAATTAGTTTAAAAAGTTTAGAGACCCTAAAATAAAGTGTTACCAAATATTTGCTGAACATATACACATTAATACATATATTTTAGAATATTTTAGAATACATTATAATTACTTTAGATTTTAAATCTTTTAGTCACTGTAAATTAATCTATTAATATTTTTTACTATCTATCTATCTATCTATCTATCTATCTATCTATCTATCTATCTATCTATCTATCTATCTATCTATCTATCTATCCATCCATCCATCCATCCATCCATCCATCCATCCATCCATCCATCCATCCAAATACAGTCAACATTTGAAGTGGATCAAAAACTTCCATCAGAATTGTCCTATTACCTAAAAAATGTATATCTATAAATATGTTTGTAACAATACAATAAGAATATAAAATTATTTTCTAATATGTATTGCAGTGTTAGAAATATGCTGCTGTTTATCATTATGCTTTAATAATTTTATTGTTACATTCAATTGTACAACTGTTGAAAAATATGAAAACGTGGGCTTAATTTCTATATCTGAAAAGTTGAAAGTTGTAGCGGTCGAGCTTTGATTAAATATCTGGCTTGCATGGTAACAATTTATAGTTTCAAAAATGTTCCCAACCCTCACTATAGCATTAAAATAGTTTTGATATTGAGGGTCACAGTCAATGTCCTTTGAATACGGGTGTCAGCTGTATTAGAGTCAGCTGTGACTGCATACAAAATCTGTAGCTTTCATTACCCTAAATGAGGACTATTTCCATAGTGCTTAAATTTATAAGCATGACATATTGCCTCCTGTATTATCTCCTCCGAACACCTTGGACTAAAGGACCAAACCAGGCCAATGTGGCTGCAATAGAGAAATCTGGCAGAGGCTGAGGTGGAAGGAAAGCCCAGTTCATATCAAACACCTTTTCAGCTGACTTGCTCTTTTGGCTTTGAAAACGGACTTTTAGGAGCATTTTGAAAATGACCCCAGCGGCCTACTGATGGCTCACTGAATGCAGCAGAATTGGGAGAGTTGGTGTCTGCTGAGCTGGGCTCATATATCTGTGAGAAGATAGACGGCTTCCCTAAGGAGCTTAGAGTAAGAGGCCCAACCGCCAAATGGGGTGGAACTTTAATCAAAGCTGACTGCTGCGACTTGCAACTTTTCCGAAATAGAAATTAAGCCTTTAATCGCCACTTTTTTTCATATTTTGTGTTTTGGCCCTGTAAAACCTAATCCCAGAGCGTTTGCGAGAGTGCTGTCATGCTTTGAAGGCCTGGCTGTCCGACGCTACTCATGTAAGTCACGTTCAAACGCAGGAGACGGGGGGGGATCGATAGGCGTATGGAAGATGCGTGCTGAGTGCAACGGACAGCGAACGCCGAAACATAATATTTGTCTTGGCTCCTTTCTGCAGCTGTTTAGAAGTGAAGAGTGCGTGAAGAGGTGTTGATGAGGTTTTAAAAGAATGGCAGCTCATTACCTTCCTGAAGTATAGCACACAAAGACCGAAGTACCTGCTCTTCAATCAATTAGCTGCCTGTAACAAAGCGTCTGAGAGCATCAACACTGAAAACAGAATTTCTACACACTTCCTTTCAAAAGTTTAAAGTCATAAGGTGTATTTATTTATATATTTATTTTTTATTTAATCTAAAATGCAGTAAAATATAAATGTGAAAATATTATATTACTGTATTAAATATTAAATAATTTCATTCTAATATGCTCCTTTGATTACACAGGAAGTGTAATATAACAGATAAGATTAAAGTTGAAAAAGTTATCTGTTCTTGCAAACTCAAATGTTCATATATAGGCCACATATATGTATCATATATATATACATATATGTATGTATGTGTGTGTGTATATATATATATATATATATATATATATATATATATATATATATATATATATATATATATTGTGACGAGTCGGCTGCCCCTCCTCTTTATTGTCACCATCACCCCGTCCTTTATTCGCCGCCCTTCACCAGGCTCCCGGCGGGAGTGGGTGTGTTCGAGAGGAGGGGGCGTGGTATCGGCCAGGTCTGGCGGCGTGTGACGAGGCACACCTGAAGGGGATTTAGCCTTGTCACCGCCGCCGTTAAATGCCCTGCGCGCCTCTCCTCGGGAGACCGGTCTCTTCCCGTGCATGCACGCTGGTGTCCTCGTGGGTCCAGGAAGGGTGCGTGAAGGAGCTCGTCCCGCCGCTAGATAAGCGCGTCGTGGGACCCGCACAGTCCAGGCGACGACTGCACCCGGATACGGCTGGACGGGCCAGGATGCCGAGCCGTTAAATCCCCTAAATCTCTGACGACCGGAGGAAAGAAGCGACGGAGATGCCGCGGAAGAAGCCGCCGCCTCGCGCCCAACAGGAGAGGGAGAGCGCGCGCGCACCGCCGGACTCCGCCCCTTACCTGGACCCTGCCCCTGGAACACTACCTGACCTTCCACAATCCCAGAAGCACAACGAGGGCACCAGTTTCCCCTTTTATTTGGACACTTTTCCCTTGGACACTTTATTTTGTACTATTTTTGTTAATAAAAAGCCTCTCCGAGGCCTGACGCCACGCCCACGGTGTCTGTCGTTGGCTCCTCCCGTCACAGTGGTGGAGAATGCGGGCAAGGCGGAGCTTAGACGGCACAGTTGGGCGACATCTGATGACGTCATCCCCTCTCGCTGGTACCCATGCCGGGACGGAGGAACAACGGAGACTTCGCTCCCAGCCACCAGGAAGGGTAAGTGGCGCTTGCGTTTACTGTCATTTACCCGGTGGCTGGTTGAGCATGTCGACTAATTCCCGGTTTCTCTCTGTCCCGGTGCGAGAGGGAGTTGCCCGGAGAGGAATCCCTGCCCCGCCCACTCCGACCGCTGGAGCCTGGTTGAGGAAGGTAGCACTCCTGCGTGGCGGCGACCGCCTGACGGGGTTGACGCAGGGAGGAATGTGGCAGTCGGCTGCCCCTCCTCTTTATTGTCACCATCACCCGTCCTTTATTCGCCGCCCTTCACCAGGCTCCAGCGGGGAGTGGTGTGTTCGAGAGGAGGGGCGTGGTATCGGCCAGGTCTGGCGGCGTGTGACGAGGCACACCTGAAGGGGATTTAGCCTTGTCACCGCCGCCGTTAAATGCCCTGCGCGCGCGCCTCTCCTCGGGAGACCGGTCTCTTCCCCCGTGCATGCACGCTGGTGTCCTCGTGGGTCCAGGAAGGGTGCGTGAAGGAGCTCGCCCCGCCGCTAGACAAGCGCGTCGTGGGACCCGTACAGTCCAGGCGACGACTGCACCCGGATACGGCTGACGGGCCAGGATGCCGAGCCGTTAAATCCCTAAATCTCTGACGACCGGAGGAAAGAAGCGACGGAGATGCGCGGAAGAAGCCGCCGCCCCTCGCGCCCGAACAGGAGAGGGGAGCGCGTGCGGCCGCCGGACTCCGCCCCTTACCTGGACCCTGCCCCTGGAACACTACCTGACCTTCCACAATCCCAGAAGCACAACGAGGGCACCAGTTTCCCCTTTTATTTGGACACTTTTCCCCTTGGACACTTTATTTTGTACTATTTTTGTTAATAAAAAGCCTCTCCGAGGCCTGACGCCACGCCCACTGTGTCTGTCGCTGGCTCCTCCCGTCACAATATATATCAGCCAGATGAAAATTGAAGTAATTGAACCAGGTAAAAAGGCGAAGGTAATCGGTAAAACTAAGCATAACTGTAAACACAACTACAATCTCTACTACTTTCTAAAGAGAACTACTTACAGTTATCATAAGCATCCATTCTCATGCCTACATAATTAAATATTTTATTAAATTAAACAGCCCCAAACCTAACGTGTCTCTTCATTTCTAAATAATTACCAAACACGCAGTAAGTTCTGTTCAAAACACATTCTAAAAACACTTTTTATTATTTAGCAGGAAAACATGACTCATATGAGCAAAATACGAACAAAAAAATCACTCAGGGCCAAATAAGCATGTGCAAACCTATACCTCACTACAACTTTACTGCAGGAGAGCCTGCGGTTTGGCTTCACAATAACTGTAATATGCAATTCTGCGACTGTTGACTAGGAAACGGCAGAGCTCATCTAAACGCGTGGAACAGTTTGAATCATCATCATCCACCGTGAAGCTTACGTACAAACAAGGATTTCTCATTTTACTTGAGCCGGAAGAAGATTAAAAGTTTGAAGCCCTGAGCCCTGACAGCGTCTTTGCTCTCTCTCTCTCTCACTCTCTCTCTCTTCAGGTTGTGGATTGGAAGTTCAAAGTTAGACAGGTTCAAAGCTTCGGCAGGGGAACATTCAAATAAGCCTTTGCAACGTAGATACAAACCCCAATCCGGACGTTTTGCATTAAAAGTGCATTAAAGCGCATTTTAGACCCGGGCGTCTTCGTTTAGGCCTACCGCAACTTTTTTTTTTTTAAAGGAACGAGTCAACTGTTACAGGTTCAGTGCGGAATGTGTACAACAAGCATCTATGGCACAAGAGGTAATTATGGATAGAACATTCCAGTGAGTAATTCAAAACCGAGGTAATCCTCTCAGTCCGCCGGGATTCCTAGAGGAAATTAAATGTCGATCTGGATGCTGTAACCTTTGCATACTGCCAGCCTCTTTTCTGTTTCCCTGCAAGAAGACCTTGGGACAAAAGAGGAGCAAGTTTCTCAGGTATCGACTTTCAGCAAAACACAATGAACTCCATCTAGCACAATCTAGGCAGTTTCAGCAGAGCCGCGTTCGTTTTCTTCAAAAACCAGATGGGGCGAGCGTCAATGATCGGAATTTCCTTTGTGCGAGCTGGTGTGAACAAAGAGGTCAACCGGGATCCGAGATCACAGGGAGATCACATGTGCCCTCTGTGCTTGCTATTATAATGCTGATGCAGAAGTCAATGGCTGCCTATTCACAGGAGCCAGATTACGACGGTGTAGAGGCTTCTACGTGGGCTCGTATTTACAAATCCACCCCATGAGAACTTAACAAGCACATAACGCCAGCGGCCTTATCCCGCTCTTCTCTTGTAAGTCGACCTTCGGAGGGATAATTGAGGTAATGGGAAGCTGATCTGAAGGAAACTTGCTCTGAAGTTATGGTGGCATTGAAAAAACAAGGCACGGATGTAATGCTGGCCTTCTGCAGCTGCGGATGATTACACTGAAGGGCATGAGTGTATTCACAGGTTGGGAGCTCTGTGTGAGCTTCTGTATTTTAGCCCTGATTCAGCAATCAGGGTCTTTGTAGCAGGTCAGCATTGCGTTTCAGTGCCGAACAGAGAATGGCTTTAGGGACTGCAGACTCATCTAATATGATAATGAGTTGTGCTCAAAGGAACAGCTGGGCAGTTCTGGCTGCTACTATGCATGAAGCGTTCCACTATGAAGGCTAACAAATATCGCAAAGAATGAGTTAGGTTGATGCTAATGAAATGAAATTAGCTTATTGAAAGGAAAAAAAACAAGTTTGCATAAATGATGGTTACAATACATGATGCAAGACAACAAAGAGTTGAGATCACCTTGAACTATTTCACTCAAAACCGGTCAACAAGAACCCTTTCTATTGCTCACTTAGATGCTTCTCAAAAAAAGAGCTAATAACAGTGAAAACAACTGTGTAAGGCAAGACACTGCAGGCAAAAACACAGTTTTTTAAAGCAATGGTCAATTTATGGGCAATCTGGCTTTTTCTTCAATGGAAGGAATACATCCAAAATAATTTTTTTTCTTGTTGAACTTTATCTATTTGTGTCTGCAGATTTCAATTTAAAAGCTGCGTTTACCACTTTACCAGCACTACTTACACAAAACCTTGCTCTATTCCCACTTACATTCTGAAGGTTTTTACAGAGGGATTTGTTCATATGTCATTTCTTATATGGTTAGTATGATTCCTTTTTTTCTTCCTGTTTTCTGATTTATAGAGTGAGGAAAAAACAGTGCGAAATCAAAATAGAGTAATATCCCAAATGAAAGAAACTTTAAACCTCGCTTTATCTAATGTTTAGATTTCTGTTCTTTAAATACATGCAAATTAGTGCATATTCAAAGGAAAATTCACCCAAAAATTAAAATTAGCTGACAATTTACTTGTTCTCTGGCCGTCCACGATGTAAATGAGTGTGTTTTTTTGAGAAATTTAGCATTTCAACACTTGCTCACCAATGGATCCTCTGCAATTAGTGGGTGCCGTCAGAGTGAAAGTCCAAACAACAGATACAAATATCACTGTAATCCAACTCATCAACATGTTGGATAACCTGAGTATGACTACATTTTTAGCAATTTTTCTTTAATTAAACTATGCCTCATATGCATATTTAAACATGACATTACAGAAAACTTGCAACACCAAGTTCTTCGTGAAATCAGTCAACTACAGAAGCATGGTTTTATCTGTCAGTTACATTTATGTACTTTTAAACCTGGGGTGTCTTGCCTTGAGAATCAAGTTCAGGACTCACCTTGAGCTTGTCGAAGCGATCGCTGAGAGAGGTGACCTGATGCTCGCGGTGCCGTCCCACCAGCTTGCAGAGAGCGCATATCAGCTGGTCGTCTACCACACAGTACATGTTGACCTTCTCGTTCTCGTGCTCCAGGCAGGCTAGCCCACGCAGCTGAGCGTCCGCCACCGGCTCCACCAGACGATGGCTGGTAAAGGGCTTCTTATTGGGGTGCGTGGCCCGCAGGCAGCGGTCGCAGTACGACACCTCGCACGTCACGCATGTCTTGACGGCCTCCCGCGTGGGCTCCTGGTCGCAGAACTGGCAGCCGACACGCTCTAGGGACATGGCGCTACTGGCGGGGCTGCCCCTCGCGCTCCCGCCGAGCGTGGCGCTGTAGGGCCGCGGCCGGCGACTCTCGTTGGGGGAGTTGGGGCCGCTGACGGAGGCCTTCTGGAAGCGGTCAATGATGTTCTGCAGCGTCACATTGCGCTTCAGGCCCTCCAGGCCGCGCTGGTTGAGCGTGATGACGTAGCGGCAGGTGGGACACTGGAAGGCGGAGATGGACTCGAGAGGCTTGGTGCTGGAGCAGTGAGAGACCAGGATGCGGTGGGCGCAGTTGAAGCACAGGCTGTGGGCGCAGGGCAGCAGGAGGGGGTCCTCAAACAGTTCCAGGCAGATTGGACACGTCAGCTCGGACTCCAGTGTTTCCATCTTCAGTTGAACCGATCTAAAGGTGACATCAAATCCCACAGAAGCTGGTCAGTCACCTGTGCGGCGGATAGCTACGGGTTAGTGGCAAGCAACTTTAGTATGGCAAAAGCAGCAGAAAAAGAAATTCCGCCCAAAATCAAAAATGTATATAAAATCAGTATTTAAATCAGCTGAAATCATTTAAATCAGCATACTGCTATAAACTATCTTTTATCATTAAATTACAGCTACTTTTTCAATATTATATTATACTATAAAAATGATAACTTAAATTATTATAATTAAAAATATTTTTAAATATTATATTATACTATAAAAATAATAAATTATTATAATTATATTATACACTATAAAAAATATTCTTTCAATATTATATTATATTATTATGAGGCTATTCAGAAGTAACTTGATATATATATATATATATATATATATATATATATATATATATATATGAGTTAATTATCTGTATTATATTCGATTATATTATATTGATACTAACCTTAAATCTGAAACTAATGAAAATGAACATTTATCATGAAATGCATTTTGTTTGTGGAAAAATATATCATAATAAATCTATATATAAAAAAAAAAACTTACATTTTTATATTACATTAAATTACATTATGTCTACAGTACTTTTTCATCACTGCTTTGGTTGTGTATTGATGGTATTGATGAGGGGGTAATGTACCTATAAGAATTATGTCAATTAAGTGAAATTCAATACTGAACTAAGCTAGATTTGTGATGACAAAAGCTAAATTAGAAAATAAATCACACTGAAATAACCTTGATGACAACTGGAAAAAGAGGAGGAAAATATTGATTTTGAGCGGAAAATCAGTAGAGTTGTAAGCAGTTTGGTTAATGACAGCACACACACATTCAAAGCATTATCTCTGGCTCAATAGTGGCAGCGTGTGTAAGCTAATAGTTTTACAAGGAGAACATAAATGTCAAAACATGATCAAGGATTGCCTTCAAGCTACATTGTCATCGTGACAGATGGGGATTAAAGAAGACTTTCACTTCCATTCACTTCCATTCATACGCATATGCTCTGGGCTAGATGAACAGTGAACGAGCACACACACACACACACACACACACACACACACACACACACACACACACACACACACACACACACCTGTTGGGCTTCAGCGAAGCAAATCAATGCCATCAAGCAACATCCCCTCTTCCCATAAACTAAGACCCAATAAGATGCATCACTTCACTTAAGACAGTTTAAAGGAAGGCTAAACCCCTGAAGTAAAACCACTCCTGCAAATTTATTTTAAATCATATATTCGTGCCACGCTGCTGCTGTCTTAATGGAGGGGCTTTAGCAGATTACAATGTTTCTGCTTTGATGAATATGAATGGGCCCAAATCAGCACAGCACATCACTGAACACGGGCACCTGTGCCTCCAGCCTGCATGCTAAAATGTGTTTGTCTTTTCAGCTAATGAACTGTACTTCACATGGTGTGATGATACATCGTCTGTTTGGTTAACGGTCATATAAACAAGGAAATTATGAAGAAATCGCACTATATAATGAAATTTTGTTATTAGCTCTGAAGTAGGAACGTGCACAATTATATATATATTTATAAAACTGATCAATATTTGGGTTGTCTGAATGACCAGTCTGTCATAAAAAAGCACTGCATAATTAAACTAAAATATTCTCATCTCAGGTGTTTCTGACACCATGTGTACACCAAACATGAGCAGAGCAGCGTGGTCAAATGTAAATCACTCCCATTGCAATCAATATAGTGATTGGAGGCATGGAGGCATTAGGCATAACTACACTGGAGGCGTAGATTCTGGAATGTGATACGCTTCTAGTATAAACAGACATGCATGCAGACAAACTAAAAAAAGACCTTCCAGCAATATCGTCTGCACAGAGATTATATGAACTGAACGATGGTATCACTGAATCAGTGAAGAACTGACTTTAACTGAAAACCGAGAGTTAACTGTTTTCCATTATTACACATTTTTTATTTTTCCTATTTAATGCTGTAAAGCTGCTTTGATCTGCACAATCTATATTGTTAAAAGCGTTATAAATAAAGTTGGCAGTGCAAGTATGTGCAGGGAATATACATTCAATATATAAACAGGCTAAATGTCTATAACTAAAATAGCAAATAAATAGCATTAATGTGGGGGATTTTAAAGCAGTTTCCTGGAACTGGATAATGTGAGACTAAGCAGTATTTCATTATAATTTCATTGACAAATTATTATTATTATTGAAGCAAATAATAAATAAATAAATGGAATAATAATAATAATAATAATAATTATTATTATTATTATTTTTATTACTATTATTATTATTATATGATTAAACAAAAATACAAATTAAATGTATTAACAAAACAACAATAATAATAATAATAATATATAATAATAATAATAATAATAATTATTATTATTATTATTATTATTATTATTATTATTATTATTATTGTTGTTGTTGTTGTTGTTTAAATTTTATATTTTCACATTTTTCTATTTTTATTTCTCCTTCTTGGGCCTGTGTGCAGCCATGTGACTTTATATTGATTGTGCTAGACCGCTCGGTGGCTTTTAACGATTTCCATCTCTGATGTTACATACAAATCAATGCAGAACTCCAAGCACACGTAAAAGGCTATGATCACATTGCCTTAGTCTATCACATTTCCCCGCACCTTCTGATCTAACAGCGACACCGTCCATCACCGTCCTATCATTCCCACATTAGGCTTCAGCTCCATCCTCTTAAATGGCTATTGAGCGTGTCAGAATCTTCAAGACACACTGCTCTACTGGAGCAGCAAGTTACTGCCATTTCTGACAAGCAACCTGAAGCCCCTGACTGCTTCTTAAAATTATCTGACAGCTCCTGTGAGGAGCCAAAAGCTCTTGAAGTCTGCATACATCCTGAGATCTTGTACTGAACCTTTAACGCGACAGGCACTTATGACGGCGAGCCAAGAAGGGCATGTGATTAAAGCAGCAGTGGACCAGGTGGAAACCAGATGAAGCCATTACTGGAAAAATTAAATAACATGCAGATATATGGTAATAAGAGCTTGTGTCCTTGTGGAATAGTCACCTTGATGGATAGCAAGAGGATTTTGTGCAAAAAATAATCCTTGAAAATTTGTGTTAAAGTTATGGTACTCAAAATAACAATGACAATTACGAAAATTATGATATTGTATTATAATAAATTATAATGTTGTAAATAATCTGCTTGACACTCCAGCACAGAAGGTGGAAGTATGGTACCTTAATGTTGGTTGCCATCCTTCATTAAATAAATAAGAAAACTGCCACTCAAAACAAAGATGATAGACCTGGAGAAAGTTTGGCCAGGTTGGGAGTTTTTCAATTCCGTAAAAAACACAGGCTGTTAGCACAGCATAAGCTGCGTCAAAAAATCATTCAAGATTTATGTGAACAGTGTGATTTGTGCTCATAAATGTAAAAACTGCATGAATGCTATTCTTAGGGACAATATGCAAGTTGCGAAGCATTTTGGACTGACAAATAAAATGAATGAAAATTGTGGAGAATTGAGAATTTAGGCAAATGCTCAAGCTCAGTCAAAAAAAAGAGATCAAATAAAGAAGCCTCATTTCCTTGCAATTACATCTAAAAGCATTAAAGTGAGCAAACACAACTGTTTTATAACTAACCACCTTGGAGAAGTTTGTTTGTTTCGCTGTAAAATACGTTAGAATTAAAGTCATCCAAACACAAGGGACTTATTACATTAGAAAAGAGCAAAAGTTTGCCTGGCGAACTGGCACTACTGCTAAGTGGTAAGTGGTATGCTATCTAATTTAAGACGACAATAAGTGGATTTGAAAGATAGGTGGCATTGCCATGACATTTGAATGCAAGCATGGGGAAATGGAACAATACAAATACTCAGAAATAGCCACTTTTATTAGTTTGCTTAAGCAAATCAGCAAGTAACGTGTACCTTCAACATGCTTTGTGTATGCCAAAAAACATTCTTTCAAATCTGGCAGCAACAGTATAGTTTTAGGCTTAAGCGAGCAAATTCGTGGACACTTTTTTTTTGCTCAAGAAATCAATGGCCCACAGAACAATGAGAGCATGCAACAATAATGACAATTAATAGCAATAGAGTACAGGTGCCAAAGCTGTTGTGCAAAACCTCTGTAATTTGCAGAAAATCACCATCGGCTGGTGAATAAATAAGATGCATTTGCAATATTTTAATATGAATGCTTTATGTTAGACCTCAAATAAATGAGTCTCTGGACTCATTCTCTCAAATGGCTTGGGCATGCGGACCATTCGTAGCTTATATGGGAGAAATGGCAGGACTCCGTGAAATGTCAGCGTCCAGCGTCCTCTACAGCGGGTCTAAAGTTTGAAATGAAGGTTTTGAAATGCAGCGAGAGAGTCAGGAGACTAAGCCAAAAGGTTTAGCATGTAAAAGTCTACTTTAAGTGTGACAGGCAGAAGAAGCATGTGATAGATTGAAGAAGTGGAGAAGCAAACAGTTTACTCCTTTCAAAGAAAGACACCACGTATAATCTGATTATGATGAAGTGCTCCATATGGAGGCTGATCAGAGTCTGCTTTTGCTCATGAACAGCCCCTCTCAAGCACAAACACGCACGCACACGTTCTCAGAGCTGAATCTGGTTTATTTGATCTGTTTTCGGCTTGATTAAGGCATTATTTTCCCCTTTGATGTAGACTCCGAATCAGAAAAAAAGACAGTCTCTATAAGAGATGACTCATATGGTAATGATTTAACAAAGTCACTTAGTGTTCAATTGCAGGCACGAGTACATCAGGTGTCTAACGTATTCGCTTAAACACAGACCTAGCCACACTGATGCTGATATATTTGCTAATAACATTCGAACGTAATACATCTCTCTTAAACAATCTTGCCACAGACCGTTCTAGAATACAAACACTAAGCAAAGCTAGTTTAAAAGATGGCAGTTGCTTTAATAGTCCTATTCTCGGGCCTCCTGGGACTCTATACTTTTCTGTGCCTGTTAGGACAGAAGGAAAAAGAAAAACCAACACTCATGCGTCACTGAGAGGTATGGCATTTCTGGAACAATAAGAATTAGCCTTGACTAAACAATAGGGACAGTTCACTTTTAAAAAGGCCCTAAGGACTCTTCTTCCTCGAATTATATGCATACACTGATAATGAGACAATGATTACTTACAACACATATAGGATCACTGACAATGAAACTTTCTCTACAAACTACGACTAATCTGCTACAATTTTTTAATGACTCTAAGATAATTATGTTCATAACAAGCATTTATGGTACATAGTTTTGGCTCGCTTATGCTCATGCTCAATAGGTTGCAGTTGCTTTTAAATCTATCTATCTATCTATCTATCTATCTATCTATCTATCTATCTATCTATCTATCTATCTATCTATCAGGGCTGCACAATTATTGGATTTTCTAATCACAATTACAATTGTTCAAAATCCACTTATGTTATTCTGTGTGCTTAAAGGTGTTTCCATTATTGTAATTTCACAATAATTTTAGTTTTAAAATAACATCATAATACCATTTACAGTTTAGTTTTTTTGTATTTAAAGAATAAACCAATCCAATGTATAATTGACTTCTGAGGCTTAATACTGTTGAAAAGCCATAAAGGTTTTTCAGATAGATTGTTTTCTACTTGTACAAATATGGCGTGCAGTTGCTTCAATCTATACATCTATCTATCTATGCATCCTGGTCCTAATTATTCATTTAAAAAGCAAACTCAAGGAGAAACAAAAAACTGTCCATACTGTAGGAGAAATATGTTCATACAATGCAAACTCAATTTGGGTCAGAAATTCAGGCTAGTAGGAAATTCAGCATATCACATTATATCTCTTTTTCATACCAGCAATATTTCACCTAGTAGCTGACCAACATGAATTTCAAAGCAGTAATAACTAAAGAGCAATAACACGCCAATCCAATATTCCACATAATAAAGAGCTATCCGATTTATGCTGAAATTAAACATTTCCTTTTGGATTTCAATATGAAGTGAAACTAGTAGGACACCTTAATCCTTCATAAACCTGTCATAACGCCGACCTCCCATCCAAATGGCATTATATAGGCCATTCCAGTCAGGACACAAGATAACTTACTGTGCTAGCCTGTCCGAAATGAGGAAGTATGTTGTTTGATGTTTGTAAGTGGCTTACTATGGAGCTGGGTGGGCCAGTGGGTCAGACTCCGCCCTGCGGCCCAGACACTCTAATGGAGCCATTTATCTCCTGTCAACCTGCAGCTGGTTACCGGTTCCCCACTGCCTCCTCTGCCGCTTGAGTAGCCAGGCAGCTGGAATCACGGGCAGAGAGGAAGTCTAGACCGGACACAGCACCACTGGAGCACTACTGCAGCCCCACACCTCACGGACGGCTGAAGACACATCCATTAAAAATGAGCCACTGGACTTCGGGGATTCCCAGAGCTCTGCTGTTAGGACAGGTGCCAGGGAAGCCATTCGCAGTTTATCACCTCTGAATTTGTTACGACTGACCTGCCGGCAAGCAGAGCGGCAGCTGATGTGAGCAGAAGGGGTGTTTAAGAAAGACGGGATTCCCAAGGGTGGCAAAATCTACCCCAGAGGATTCCTAAAAAGAACCATTTTGTGCTGAGTAGAGTTCTTGAATTGATTTACAGTCATCTGGAGATGAAAAGTTTTAGATTTTACTTCACAGGTTCTGCAGATCAGTGTATTGTTACAATGATTTATGAGATCTGTAAAGCACCAGTACATAAAAAGAAAAAAAAAAATCTCATATGCCATTGAATTAATGGTGCCTGCTGAAGCTAATACTGTTGCATATACTCATAGGAATGTTTATGCTACAGACATGAACGTCTCAAATAATGAGATTTTTTGAGCAGATGTCTACAGATCAGACTTAATGATGCATTTTCTCTTGGTAGATAACGAAAAGCAAAATTTGATCTTCACTATAAAAAATATTTTTGGTCTATAAATACTGCAAGTAAATGTAGAAATCACGACAATGGGAAGAAAAAAAGGTTGTTCATTCAGTGTCTGTGACTTGGTAAAGGCTATGGGTTATTATTAAATTATCCAGCATGCAATGGTCCAATAATATAAGCAATGTTATCAAATTATGTGCTAAATTGAAAATTGTGTGCTAATGTAATAAAGTATTTGTAGAACTTTATCTCAAGATTCAAAAACAGTTTATATCTAACAAGCTCATATCTTGAAATTGTGTATTTAAATTTTGCAATTCTGAGGAAAAAAGTCAGAACTGTGTGAAATATTCTAAAATTGAGATCTGAATTTAATATATACAGTATATATGTATATACACAATATAATTTAATTATAATAAATATAATTATAATAAATTATATAAATAAAACAAAAATCACCCTTACGTGATCAGCTGACATGCTTCATTTTGAAATAATCCCTTAAGAGAAACTCTTAAGTCAATGTCAATGCAAAAATGCTCCTTCACTGCATTACTATGTAGCTGTGGGAAACATTTATGAGAAGCTCAATCCCACGAGAGTGCTGGAGTGAATAAAAGCATGCAGGTGTGTTTTAATTGAAGTGCTTGGCACAGCTCTTCACCACAGCAAAAATTCACCATTCTCCCATCCACCTTCAGCTGCTAAATCTTGCCGCTGTATAAATATGACACACGCTACGGAGAGCCCACACCGAGTAATAATCTCCTCACCCGCAGCTAACGCTTTGAGCCGAACAGGTGAGCCATAGTGCGAGCGCAGGCACCGAACATGTGTCTTCTGTACAGTAAAGCTGTCCACGTAATAAGTGACATGCTGATTTTCTGCAGTGATTAGCATGAACAAAAGACGCGAGCGAGACAGAAACGAGCTGCAGGACTTAGTATGCACTGAGCATTCCTCAAATATCAAATGAGAACAAAAGGTTATGGATGTTAATTACAAATTACAGGATTATTCCACCGACGACTTCATGTGGAACTGAGACATGTCGCTAATTAAATAAGCGTTCTGAAGTACACAGCGGTGCTACAACTGGGCCCAAAGGGTGAATACGCCTTTAACAGGTTGAAGTATTGCTTAAACAGGCGGTTTATTTCACTTCCCGTGGGACAGCGTAATAAGGGTATGTGTTAGGTCTGTTTTTAGATGCACCGCAGCGAGATTTCAGCTGCGAGTGGATAGCTTGGCTTCAACACAACCAAATCATGTCGCCACACAGGGAGAGTCAACACAAGGCTGCCTCCTTCCCAAAAGTAAGTGGTCAGTGTCTCAAACCATAAGTGCTGCTTTATTTATTTTTAATGTCAAAGCTTGAAATAGAGGGCAGACTTGGATAATTGCAGTGGATGTGTTTTTATAAGGATACACAATGGCTGTCTGGTCACCAAGGTCATAGATGGCCATTCACATCATGCGCTTTCTCCACTTCTGAAAGGGCCATACTCAACCGTTTGCATGTTTGGGGTCAGTAAGATTATTTTAATACTTTTAAAAAAAGTCTCTTTTACTCACCAAGGCTATCATTACACTTGAAAATAACTTGAATATTTTTTAAAATACAATTTACTCATGTGATGCCAAAGCTGATTTTTTAGCATCATTTCTCCTGTTTTCAGTGATCCTACAGAAGTAATTATCCATTACTTTTTACTAAATAACGATATAAATTTTGTAGCATTATTTTTTTTTATTTTTGTGTTGTGTATAATGAAGGCCAATTATTTAATTGCATTTATGCCAGCTCTAAAAAGTCTGTGAAAGCCTTCAAAAACCCTGAACGAACAAAACTTTAGCAAGAACTGTTTTGAATAGCGCTGTCAAACGTTTAATCGTGATTAACTGCATCCAGAATAAAGGTTTATTTACGTATGCATATATTTTTTTATGTTTATATAAACACACACACGCGTGTATATATTTAGAAAATATTTAATGTATATGTAATGCAATTATATTTGATATAGAAACATATATACATGCATGTGTGTGTATTTATATGTAAATAATAAATAGACAGTACGCACTCATTTACTATGTAAATGTTTGATTTTGAATGTGATTATTTGGGATTAATCGTTTGACAGCGCTCGGTTTAAAGTTTCTAAATATTATCTCATTGGCAATAGAACTTAATTTTTTCCCCCACAAATATTGATTTCTTACAAGTACAATAAAAACAGAGCTGTTAAGTAAGCGGAATCATTAATAGGAATCGGAACCAAAGTCATTAGATTCTTTACAATTCCAGTCACTCTTCTCATCCAGAGTAACAATCCCCAGAGGTGTGCTTTGCTGTATTTTCAGCAGATCATGTTGCACATCAAATGTGTCACATAAAACATAGTGACAGTTTTCCACACCAAGAGTTCAGCTTCTGCTTCACTGGCCTCAGCTCATGTTCTCCACATCTGCTCACTGATACTGGGCTGGCTTAATCAAACATGTGATTCTATTCATAGAATGTAAACAGTGCAGTGGTGGCTTAGTTTTGTGGAGATCAGGGCAATGACCACTGACTAGAGATTCAACGCTCTGGCGTCTGCACAAACACGGATGGGTAACCTTCATGATCGAAGATCGCGGATCCAGGTCAGAGCCCATCTGGTGCCCTACCACTCGAGAATAACAGGGTTGTGAAATGATGGAGAGGCTTCCTTTGTCCCAGATATGGAAGTGGCAGGATCTCGATGTGAGAGGGAGGGGAAAACGCCGGTGGAAACGTGTCTGTGTTTCACAGCACGCCGAGGTCACAAACTGAGTTTTTAAAAAATGAAGTGTGTAATTTTTTCCAAGAAAAGCCATTTGTAGGACGTCTTTCTCAAACACTGTGATTCTGTGGTGCTTTTGAAAACAATGTTTTGGTGCTCTGAAATGTTGATTTCTGGGACACAGTTGTGTATGGGGCAAAAGTAAAACGTCAGTGTTTAGAAAACCGTTTGTATTTCTGCCGCTGCTAGTGGCACAGCTATTACATACTTCAATTTTAACAAAACAGCATCTTTACACCTAAAATAGTCCCACTTTATATTAGGTGGCCTTAACTACTATTTACATTTAAATGTACTTTTTGTGTACATGCATGTTTTTACTTTGAATTTATATATTTTTTAAATGCCTATATGTACTTACATCTATAATTCATTTCTGTAATTACTTTTATAATTACACTGTTGACCCATCCCCTACACCTTAACTTACCCTTAAACCTTTGGCTATCACCAAACATGTCCCTAACCCTTAATAGCAGCATTAGTGTTTTGTAATACAATATGAACAAAATAAGTACATTGTACTTATCTTTTGGTGCAATTACATAGTAGTTAGGACCACCTAATATAAAGTGTGACCCCTAAAATAAATAAATAAATGAACGAAAATATGTAAAAAAACATTTCATGGATGTTTTACATTGTTAAAAATTCTAGAATTTTTCTTGCAATTTTATAAAAAAAAATTGTACAGTCATCAAAACAATTTATCGTAAAAAAACAACAACTTCATTGCTATTTTTGATTTATTTAATGCCTAAAGATCATCAGAGAAAAAAAATAGTACAAAAAAAAACAAACCTTAAACAAACCTACAATGATAATAAATGACGTTCTTTAAATTTTCAACAAAGAATCCAAAAAAAAGCATTGGGGTTTTCAAAATATTTTTTCAGTTGATTGGTAGTGTACATAAAACATAAATTTAAATCTAAACTAATATAATAATCATTAAAATGCATGCACTCTATAGTCATTGATCTACCATCAATGTGCCATGAAAAATGTGACTTTTTTTTCAAAGGAGCTTATCACTGGTTTATTTCCCTGAACAATCTTCAGCCCGGAATTGAGGTCAAAACCTCAGTTTCACTACAACGACAGTTTCTGTTTGTAAAATTAATTATTTACCACCTGCGGATGGAACCGATGCCAAATAGACCAATCACAGCAGCGTTAATACTCTAGAAAGACTTTGCTGGAGAGGTGTCTAACACTAACAGAATACCTTCACACTTCCTCTTTCCGCTACTCGAAAGCACGTCCATTATTGATGTGCATTTGCTCTGGTGAGAACAAAAACGGGCTAAAAATGCAAGCCAAAACCTCATGAAACTTTAAGGCCAGATTACAGAGAACCAGGCTAAATTAAAAAAAAACGAGCTGCTGAAAGTTGGTTACATTTACTGCCCTGGTGTTCCTGACACGGACTGCTGACCCCATTTCTTCACCTCAAGTACCTTCAGGGAGAAGACAGAGGTGAGAACTTGAAGGAGTGCTTGCGCCGCTGTGTCCAATGTTGAAGCGAATCCTCAGAGGTACGAGAACAAACTTTCCCATTGGAGCCAACAGAGGAGAATCAAAAGCTTTTAGGATACGGTTCAGCATCAGAGCACATAAAGATTCTTTGATTCCTCCATTTTACATCGAATCGCAAACATTAAAGATAACGGCAAGTTACTCTGAAGTGTTCCAGCCTGATATTTTCAGTCATATTCTTTAATACTTCCTCTATTTCACGCGTTTTGGAGAACAAGACGCGTTGAATATCCAAACATTAGTAGGTCTGGTTCAGCGTTGCGGTGAAGGTCCCCGCTGACATGCATTAAGGATTTGATCAATGGGGAGTGTAAACATGCAAAAGCTGCGGCAAATCCTTTCGTTATGCCGCACCGCAAACACACTTGCGCTCGCAAAAATTCATTTACAGTCTCCTTTCATTTCTAGTTTGCTGACACAGGGCGCGGAACGTGTGACACAAAATGTGCGAGGAACTGACGACCGAACTAATGCCGTACCTTTCCGCTAAAATTCCCATAAATATGCAAATGTTCCCGTAGTTCGAATGAAATGCAGCCTGTGCCGCGCATAAATGGCAATCTGATGGGTTGCTGCGCCGAGTCTCAAATGTACTAATCTGCATTCCCATCTGACAATAATGAACAGCAGAATCTGCTACAGTATCTCTGATCCTATCCAAATACTTATGATATTCAAAACAGGTGCTTTCATATTTTACTATATCTGGAGTTAATAACGGTTGCCACTACCTTGTTCTTTTGTCTTGTGTTTTATTATTGAGTTTCGATGTGCAAGCAGCGTTGGGTTACTTTAAAAAAAGAATTAGTTACAGTTACTAGTTACTTCCCGCAATGAGTTACATCATTCTAAAAGTAACTAATTACCAGGGAAAGTAGCTATTTATATACGTCAACGTCCCCAATATAAATATGTTAAATTAATGAAAAGGACAATAAATAAATTATTATTCTAATAATAAATCATAATAAAAACGGCAAGGTGCTAGGGTTTACATACTGAACCCGTGTTTTAGCACCGCTCAGTGGACATTTCTCTGTGAAACCGTGGAAAAACATGCAGTAAGGACACGCATTTCTATGAGACCAGGTTGCAAATAATGTGTCTTTCCCAACCACTTTTAATTCATTTTTAGCCATCCACACAGATTTTATGAACAGCATGAAAAATAAATTGTGTGAAAGTGCAGTTTTGGATTCAGTATTGCATGACCAATCAAACGGGCTGATTAGCTGATGGCCTTTCTCTCGGTTTTCTATGAGCCTTCTTTGCGAGCTGAATGCTTATGTAACCTTTCAAACCCACCCAGCGTTTCCTCAAGGCTCTAAACTAAAATGATTTCTGAGATCGCATGCTGGCCTTTCTCATTCAGAAACTTATAATAGAGAGGGGTCACTTTTGAAAATAAAACCCAGTCAATGAACCCCCGGCTGGTGAAGTTCCCAATATAAACAATTCTACTGAAAATGTAAATTTCGTATGCACTCTTTCCTGGAGTCTTTAATGTATAATCCACTGAGGCCTTTGCTCAGAGTACAGCTGAAGCGATCAAGAAAATCCATCTTTTAAACCCTGGATCATCGCCAAGAAAGACAAGCAAAGCGCAGTGTTTAATACAAGAAATCTAACTGAGGAAAGATTTGGGATCGGGGTCTCCCTCAGTCTCATTATTAAGCCACAGAGCCGGCCTGCACATGAACCCACTGTACTCAGATAACTCCTCTGGGAACGAGGAAATGAGAAAATTAATAGCTTGAATCAATATTTGGGTGTTTCTTCAACTAAAGGGACTTGTGACCCTGTGGACCCTGTTAAAATTATTATATTAAAATGCAATTTACACACTCACACTTATTCATTTAATTTGAATTTTAATAGAAAAACAGAAGGTATATAAATATTTATAAGGTTGCAAAAAATAAAGGATTTCTGTTTTAAAGAAATGCTGAATTTTTATAATTTTTTCACAATCTGAGAAATCTTGAAAACGTTTTCATTAAAAATAAAATAATAATAAATGTAAGTGATTCAGTATATTACATTTATATGGATGTAATTGGTGCTGAAAACTCAGGTTTACAACACAGAAATAAATTACATTTTTCAATTTAAAAAATACTTTAACAGAATATATTAACATATATTAACAACTAAATTGGATATAATAAAACATTAAAATTGTGCACAATTGTGTAAAATTGTATTAATATTTCATAATATTACTTCTGTATTTCATATCAAATATTGTAATGCAAGGAAATCGAATGGTTTCCAATACCGTAATTGCAATAATTCCAAAGGGTGCTTAAAATGATTTTTTAATTATAATCAATCTATAGAACATGCTGCAAGTCAAAGAATCACCCATGTACTAACAGAATGAAGGTTCTGGTTCTTGTGCTCCTATATCTCTATATATCTTATATACTAGCCCTTCTTGCATCCGTGTGCTACAACGTGTGGCCCTGCGGGTGCTGTGCGATCAGCCAACAATCGGCCTCAGATAACATGTGCAATCACTCGGATCAATGTCCGCACATACACTCCTCCACTGAAGCACCCATATATATAAAAAAAAAAGCCATCTCCGCACAAGTGCTGCTGCTGCTGCTTATTAATAAATAAACGTCTGTTTGTGAGGTGTTACAAGGTTGCTAACTCATGCAGAAGGAGGGCAGATAGCGAGGAAAAGAGTGCAAGGGAAGTGCAAGACAGACGTGTCGGAGATGTTGGCGTGTTTCCAAAGACCCCCAGAGATGTAGTACCCCTCCTGCATTTGGCTGTAGGAGATGCTATTTATAAGCTGCTGTAATGTTTGGTATTTCCTCTGGGGATGGGGCAGGGAGAAGGCATTGTTTTCCTTGGCTGACTTTGATTGTTTTGCTGATTCTTTTTGTTGAAATGTCAAAGTCTTGCTGTTCCGTTTATGCATTTCCATTTGTGTTGAGTTGAGAAGGCCATTATTCCCCCCCCACAACCCATCACAGTCATGCTGTTTATGTTTTCTCCCATAGACTGGCACGACGGTCTAAAGTATTACATTTTATGTTCGTTCAACACCCTGCGGGCCTCACATTTAACACTGTGGATTCAACACGGACTAAACAATGGCGATCAAACGGAGAACAAATGCCAGAGGAAGACCAAGTGGTTTGCAAGATTATTGGCTTTATGAAGCTCCATGAAGTCCAAGCAAATCAACACTAGGTGCCAAATCAAAGAAAACGTAGTGTTATTTCCTTTTTCAAGTTTAAAGCACACTACTAGTGGTCGATAGGAATTACAGTAAATACAGTAAAATTGTTTTCTATTTTAATATATCTGAAAATGTAATTTATTCCTGTGATGTAAAGCTGAATTTTCAGCATTATGATGAGGTAAGAATCGTTTTAATCTACATTTGAATACTTTTTTTGTTCAAAATAGCTGCTTAATATTTTATTTTCATACTCTCTGATGTGTAGAAAGTTACAAAGAACAAAATTAATTTCAAACGGAAGATATTTGAAACAACCTTTAGTGGTGCTTTAGATGAATTTAATTGTATCCTTGTTAAATAAATGTATTAATTTCTTAAAAAATCTAAATCAAATCATACTGACCTCAAACTTTGATTGGAAGTGTACATAAAACACAAAATACGTACCAGCGAGTACATATCACTGCAATTTCTACCAAAAAAACATTAAGAGGCAGTAAAGCGGCAAGTACTTGTAATTGTTTTCGTGCACAGTTATGATTACAGCTCCATGTTTCGCTTTCCGGATTCAAGAAGGATGCTGAATCCTTGGGTATGAATCTCATGAAAAACACGACTTATAATGAAAGAGCTCAAAGATGAGAGATGGAAAAACAAGCTAAAACACCACCTTTGTTAATTGTATCTTGCAGGTTCAGGTGTAGTGCAGGTAGCATGTTATTTTAAAACGTCACAAAGCATTAGAGTCAAAGCGAAACATCAAATATGTCGCAAAACGTTGAATGCCTACGCCGAGCTAGGCCCATCAAAACAGCATTTTCATATAGAAAATTTAAAGGTGCAGCAGCAAAAATACAATTTTTGGTACTTTTGAGATAAGAAACCATGACTAACATTATCATCAGATTTAAATATTTAAATTCGATGAAAGTGTATGAAATATGGCTTATTTTACACAAAACTTTCTGTATTAGCTGTGATGCGCGCTCCACCTGAAACACGCAGTGGTTATTCAGCACAGTTCAATTTCTGCTTTTTTTCTATATTGAATGAGATAATCAGCCATCAAACAGACAGCTTGAGAAAAATATGCTCCGACACAATAAACTATAGATAGCATTCCGTGGCTAGAAACACAAACATATGGCTCGTTTGTATTCATAATTCATGGATTATGCATCGCATAAATTGCAGAGAGCTTTTCAGTCATGCTCCATAATCCTGCTCTGCCTTAAGTTGGGCTGTTACTGAGCCGACGGAGAGCGTAGGAGTCCCCGTTCTCTGTGTTCACATGACGGCGAGGTGAGTAAGTGTGAGCGAGCTAGCTCTTCATCCCTTCTCTTCCTCCTACCTGCTCTCCGAACCTCTGCCTGTATTCCTAACAAAGGGCTGTAAATCCACGGGGCTCAGCTTAAATGTGCAGAGCTCCTTCTGCTGAGAGTCGAAAGTAAACATGCGAAAGGTGAGGAGGAGTTATGCACGTGGATTTATTTTGTGGTTTTATACGGTCATAAATGAGTCAAGAGCAGATGATGCGGGTGCTGAAATATGGACCGGTCTCCGGAGTGCATGCCACAGCCTGTGCAGCATTATTAAATCACAGTCAACACGGAATCGAAATGACCCGTGTTTACTTGAGAAATGTTTTTGGGATTTCCTTAATGTCTCACGATTCATCAGCATACATTATTCTTAAAAAAAAATCTTTTCGTTTTCATAATCGAATGACTATCTCTTTATTTTCTTCCAAATATTTCTATTAATTCATGTAATTCATCATTAATGCACTGCAAATGCCATTTCACACCATAAACCTCTTGCTTTTAAAAGTGGGAAAGATTATTTTAGTGTTTTTTGGAAAAAAGCCAAAACTGCATTTATTCGATAAAAGAAGTAATACTGTAAAATATTACAATTGTTTTCTATTTCAATATATATTTTAAATGTGAGGGTAAAAACGAATTTTCAGCAGCCATTTTTAGTGTCACATGATCTTTCAAAAATCATTTAATATGCTGCTCACATTAATATTATCAATGATGAAAAAAGCTGTGCTGCTCAATGTTTTTACATTATATAGATTTAATGCATTATTCTGGAAAAAACATTAATTTATTTCTATATAATAAATAAATAAATAATGATATATATAGTGTGTATACACTGTTTTTGTTTACATTTTGTAATCAAAATACCATTTATTACACTGAAAAAAATATGGTGTGTTTTAAACTTCATGTCAACATATAAACAAGCAGATTCAGATTCAACAAATACTTAAGCGAGCAATAACTTGCTAATCCTTTGAATGATTCATTTCATATTCCCAGCTTAAAAGAGTCATTAGTTTGTGAATCAGTTTGTTTTTATGTGCAGCCGGTGGTGACAACTCAAAGAAAGACACGTAGAACGTCTTATTACGATATTAATCTCGCACTGCAAAAATTTCTCTTTGCTGCTCCGTAGATTCAGTAGGAAACGCCTCATATACTCTTACAGGATCAAAGTAAGTATCTGTGACAATGCTTATATTTATACAGTATAAAAGCTGCGCTTGTGTGTCTGCTAGAGTTGAAACGCGCACTTTGTGTGTCTACAATCAGAACGCTGAGCCACGCTCCACCCTGTCTGTGCTTTACCGGCCCCCGGAGGACGAAGTTCTGGGGTGAGGGTGGATGACGGCACCGCCTGACCACCGTGCCAGGTGAGATCACAGGATGCAGGCAGACACACGCATATGTACGGGTACGGCAGCTGGCTCTTAACAGCCACAGCGGGAGCCTCCCTCAGCTGCCGCAGGAAACTCCTGACCTCTCGCCTGCCTCCACCTCCACGGCAGCACAGACGATTAATCCCATATGCTCACCTCTGCCTCCACCAGCACAGAGGCGGAGAAGATGTGGGCCACTCAACTGGCTTACAGCTGTATAGTGTATACAATATATATCTGGCTGTCAACAGCATAGTGCGGGTTTTATGAAGGTAAATTTAAAGGGACAGCGCACCCAAAAATGTTAATTCTTTCATTCACCAATTCAGTTTTTTCCTGTGTTTACCACAAAAGAAGATATTATGAACAATGTTGTTAACCGAACAGTTGCTGGTAGCCATTGACTCAATGGAAAATACAATGGAAGTCAATGGCTACCTCTGGTTAACAATTTTCAAAAAAATCTACTTTTGTGTTTAACAGGAGAAAGAAACTTCCAGGTTTGGAATAGCATGAGGGTGAATGAATGATGAGAGAATTTCAAAGGTGACTTTTTTTTAATTTTTTTATAAAGCATAAAAATATGAGTACGTATTTAAGAACTCTTCTCTGATTTAAAACCTTTCAAGATCTCAATTTTTGCAAGGGCAAATTGAGACATTCTAAGACTTGCAGAAAACCTTGACAGAAAACATCCGGTCAACTGAAGATCTAATAGTTGCTGCCAATGCATCGATTTTTACATAATCTGACAACGTAAATGATGACTGGTCCCAAACGCCAAGTTTAAACAAATTTCACAGTCTTTCCTTAAAACGAGCACCGAAATTGTAATCAAATTACAAATTTAGACTGTCACCACTAATTATAACAGCTTTTCAGATGGTCGAAACCTTTCCGGAGCACTTACAATCCCATGATTTGAAATGGATGTGCTCGTGGTTTGAGCCTCTACAGAGACATGCCTGGCCTTGAACAGACCAGAGCCCATTTCCTGCTGAGCTGCTGTTTGCTGGAGGAAGTGGCAAAGCTGCAGTGGAACAGCCTGTACATGAGCACCCGCCCCCAGGGTCAGCGGTCCTGTGAGAGTCAAGCGCCTATCTCACTCCCAGCGTCTCACAGCTCAGTGCTCCTCTCTGGAAACGGCAGGGTGGAGATCAACATAGGCAGAAAATCCAATTAAGCCTCATTATTTTTTCAGGATACACTCAGAAATGTGACACACACAAGCTGAAATTTAGAGGCAGCAGAAGTCCCAGGACCAGAGGCAAAGTGAAAGCATCCGGTGTAGCTCAGAGGTGCGCAGCGGTGAGGAAAAGCGACAGCATCACATTAGCAGTTTCTTTTTTTTTTTTTTAAGTTATATTTATGGGCTTTATTGGTGCCAACTTATTACCTGTTACCCATTGGTGCCAACGCATTGGCTGTTTTTATAGAAACATTCAATCTCAGACTTGATTTAGTTTAAAAAGTCTTCAATTGGAAGCATACAGTGGAAGTAGTTTAGTAATGCTAATTGGATGAAGTCTAAAAATGCAAAAAAACTGATTATCAGCTGTTGTCATGTAAATCGGTGTCTTTTTTTATTTGCTGTGCATAAGAATCAACAATTACCTTTCAAGCGTGTGATGCATTGTTTCTCCTGATTGCGATTACTGTGTGTATAATATAACGCTCTGTGTATCAAAAACAATGAAACATTTTAAGATACACGCTACTTTGTTGAAGTCTGGGGTCAGTAAGATGCTTTTGAAGTCTCTTTTATGTTCACCAAGGCTGCATTTATTAATTTTAAAACAACGGTTTTCTAAATATATTTTAAAATGTGGTTTATTCCTGTAAAATCATTCTAATATGTGGACTGTAATCATATTTTTGTGGAAGCTGTAATACATTTTTAATTGAAGCATTCTTTGATGTAGGCTATACGGTGTTCAAAAGGACAACCTTTACTCGAAATGCAAATCTTTTCTAACAACATAAATGCGATTTAATGTGTCCTAGCTGAATAATCTATTTCATTTATATTCAGAAAAATGTGACCTTGAACTTTTTGTATGGTAATGCAAAACTAATCGAGCATTTTTGCATTAAACAGAATTCTCAATGTGTCCGTTCGGAAGAAAACAGTAAAGAAAGCATGATTTATTTTAACTGGATTTTTATATGATGCCGTTTGGAGCTACTAATAACGGCAACCATTTCAAGCCATTTAAGAGCAAATACATATCACCAGAAGGCATAGCCAAGCCCTACTTCTAAAATACGAGATCTGTTTATGGAAGAACAAGAGCTATTCTGTTCAAAACCTACCTGTTTTGCTGAATGTCTGCAGCTTAAAGTAATCAGCCGATTGTAGTCTTGATACTCATTTATTATATATGACAGTCTTAATGTGGTGCGCTTAAGCCGACTGTGAACCACACAAACAAACCATGGGTCAACATCAAGACCATCCTCAATACCCACATGCCTCATGAATGCACAGTACGGCGCTGAGAAATAACCAAGGATTTAAACAGGATCATCACGCCCTGAATAAAACATGTGACTGGAAGCATGTGATCAATATGCAACACCTTCATTAGGTACACAACGACCTATACTCCACGAAGCGATGAGATTTACACGTCCCCTCCGTGAGCGGACACGATCAGCGCGGCATCTGCTAGAGACTGTGCGAAATGTACCCTTCACGCTCCTCTCTGAGCCAGTCCAATCCAGACGCAGTCCCCAGCCGGCCCCTCTAGAGGCTCTCAACAGCTCTATGTGAGCTGAATTTAAGGCCATATGATGTAGTGTTTCCTACCGCTGCTCTGATAATTCCCATAATATAGCTAATGTATCATCAAACGACGCCGTTTGTGTGTTTGGTTCTGAATGCAGTCGGCAAAGACAATCCGAAAAATACCTGTTGCGCAAGTTTTGCGCAACACAATTTTTATCTCCTCTCATTCAGCCCGCGAGCAAAGCGAGTGGAGTACAATTTCTTTTTGCCGAGTAGAACCGGCAGCGGCTGAATAGCGGTGCAGGAAACTCTGTGTATCTGACCACGATGAATGCGAAAGGTAATTTGAACATCAGGGACAAATAATGGGGCGAGAGATGAAGAAGCATAAACATCTACGGTATTGGGCAAAAAGGTTGCATGCACGGCAAGCTAAAAATACAGCTAACTATTATCGACAGGAAGGGTGCGAGCTCTAAATGTTGTGAAAAAGTTATTGTTTCTGTTTACAGCCGTTCTAACGGAGTTCCTCGTGGAATGCTGACAACAATGCAGACTCATAAAATACAGCCACACCTGCCTGCTTCCAGCGAAGGGAGCTTAAACTGCCACATTCCTGATTTTGAAATTGCAATGCATTTTAAGCATAGTAACAAAGTGTAGAGTGCATAATAATGCATGTGTATCATTTACTAACACTATATTGTTATGAATATGGCTGGGCAAATATGTAGTCAGATATAATATATATATATATATATATATATATATATATATATATATATATATATATATATACACTAAGCACTTAATCAAAAGTGACATTATAATGTAGAACATTTTTATTTAACATCAATTTTAAAGAAACCTTGAAAAACTATATCACATTTTTATTTTTCATCATTAATAATACATGTTTATTGAGCAGCAATTTAGAATATTAGAATGATTTTAAATGATTGTGACACTGAAGACTGGAATAATGAAGCTATATAATATAAATAAATTTTTCACTGCATTTTACACACATTTTTAAATCAAGTTGACAACCACGTCTGTTTGATCAATAATTTTTCCTAAAGATTTATATTTAAAAAAAAAAAAAAAGCAAAACCTGTTTTATATAGTTCACGTTTAGTTTTTCTTGCATGCTGCTGCAATATAACCACATAAATATAAATGGATCAATTAAAACAACAGTGCTTCCAGCTAAAAAGGCATTCAATTTACTTTTCGGGTTTAGAGTGAAGTATTTTTTCCAGTAGGCGCTATTACAATAATAGAATTAAATGATAAAACGCCATTTTGTGGTTGCCCTTTGACCACACAACAGTCCATCATACTTTTCTCCATGCCCTAGAGACAAAAACAATGGCGAGGGCAAAAAAGAAACAAGGTTCAGCCCATTTCAGCCTTCTGTTACCCGGCACCTCATATCATCTAATTACGCTGTTATTCATGTGTAATTCAGCTGAGAGAACGTGTCATGTCACGAGCCACAAGAGCGTAAAAAAGAGGTGCCTTCAAAACAAGTGTACACTCAGTTTGTTTTGCTCAGAGAGTCGCAGTGGAACAAAAGTCGTATTTTTTTAAGAGCTAACCATCCCCGTTTTAGCTGGCAGCAATCTAAGCCTGTATAAAAGAACATGAAGGGACCGACAGCCATGGTGTACACGCCACTAAAGATCACTTTTAGGAATCCTAGTCATAAATGTTAAATGGTTTAGCTTACGTTAACCAACAGTAGTGCTCTTTCAACACATCAGATCAATCTGCCACATAATCTTTTAAAATTGACAGCTGCTAAATGACATTTTAATGACCTTCAGCTCAGGGTCTGCCTACGGGGCGTTCTGCATGCCAGCGGAACAATCAAACCCCCGAATACCTGCTTTCTGTTAAGGGACTCTGACAGCCTTTGATGAAAGCTCGGCAAAAACACGCACTTACAATAGACTTTATATTGTAAAGCAAAGTGCAAACAATCACTTGCAAATCAAAAACAGCTGAGGTACGAAAACCGTTAAACTGGAGTCCTGAGATCAATCTTCATACGAACCGCTGTTGATGGGATTTATGCTCGGATTCGAAAAAAGTAGTAACATGGGTTTCCTGCGATCGCAAACGTCAGTGAGTAATGCTATACTAAAAACAACACGCTACAAATACTAGCAACATTCTTTCAGAGTGAAAACATTTTCTCAACTTGTTTATAGCAGGTGAGCTTTTCTCCCCCCCCAAGGAACTTTTTTGAAATTATTATATATAAAAATATACGCACAGCGGCGGATTACGATCATCGCGTTCTTATATGTTGTTTAAACTCACTTCTCACTCTGATCGAGCAGCTTTTATCCAATTTGTAAATTAATCGTAAATATCACCGAAGAGCGAACGATCAGCAATACAAAACGTCTTACATCCGCTAATAATTTTTGATGATCAGGCACATTTTACCGAAATCGGATGCAAATGGGATTTATGTCTTTTTAAAAAATATTTGCAATATCATTTATTTGAACATTTTTTAAATATGTGGTCCCTTGTAGGGTTACTGAGGACCCCTAGTGGGCCCCGGACCCGCTCTTAAATTCCAAAACAGTTGAAAAAAAAAAAAAAAAATATATATATATATATATATATATATATATATATATATATATATATATATATATATATATATATATATATATATATATAATAAAAATCTAAATATATAAACAAATAAAGAAAAATAGAAACTTTCCAACGTGATCAAAAACAAGATTATTCAAAAGCCATCGTTGTTTTCCATATTTTTAATGTTAAGCCCATAGCAAATGAAACGTGTTTCAGCATCTATGTACTATAATGGACGATTATATATATATATATATATATATATATATATATATATATATATATATATATATATATATATATATATATATATATATACGATCACATACAAATACATAGATGCGCAAATCCCACAATATTCAGATTATGAGAGTAGGGTATATCACACTATTTTCCATTTATCTCTGCCTACGAGAGAACATCACTGCTGATCACAGCTAAAATAACAATACAATGTTAGTCAGCATCTCCAAACAGGCGTTCATCCGGACACAGCCGATAATAGCGTCGAAACACGGCGCAAAAGAGAACTATCAGGTTAAGAAGTAAAACACAACGACTCCACTGCGCTGTTTCCCAATATCTAGCGAGCCCACTACCTAGACAGCATTTTCAAGCGTCTACGATGCCCCAGAACACTGTCTAGGCAAGTATCTCAGCATGTTTTGCAGCACGGTCCTGGTTTACGAAACGATTAAAACTTCTCCGCTTTTAGGCTACTTCAGGATGCACTAAAACTACATTTATTCTCAGTTTAAATCCCGTCCAACGCGCAACTAACTACAGCACAGCGCGACACGAGACCGCGTACTCACATACCAGCTTTAAATGTCGAACATTCTTTTCTTCTGTCATCTTGAAAGGAACCAAAAGAAATCTCGATGTCGGAAAACAAGAGTGACTGTCTCGACGCGCAATCCTCCGCGACGCAGTATGTCTCGAGAACGCAACTTTAGAGGAATGCGCGCAGCGCGAGCGCAGACAGACAATCGCAGGAAAGCGGGCTCCTCCCACCGGCTACACACGCGCAAAGAGTCTCCAAAATGATGGCTGTGAGCGGCTATGGTCTCCTTCAGAGTCGGGTTCTCGTTATTGGCTGGGTCATTAATCACCACGCGGCACCCCCGCGTCTCCAAAACGGTCAGAAATGCGAACCAAGATAGGAATTATGGGTGTTACGGTCGTCTGCGGACCTGAAAGGAACAGCCGTGACCCGTTTGTTACACCTCGCGTTTAACTGTGTATTAAAGCGGGGAGATGTGATATATTAAAGCTTATTATGAACGAGAATCCCATAGAGATGAATAGCAAACACGAACAGCTGGGAACAAATACAATCATAAAGGGGTCATTTGCGTTTCTCAGCAGGCTACGACAAAGGCACGTTTCTTACTCCAGTAAATATTATATAATTACGTTATTTCTATACAAGCACATTTTTTTTAAGTCTTAGCTTCAAAAAGCCATTGTATGGTGACATTTTTTTACAGTGGGATTAACTACTACAGGCTTTCCAGCAGAATGCAAAAACAAAACATTAAAAATGTAAAAAAAAGAAATATTAATTCTTTGGCCGGCAAAATCATACAAGCAATGAATCTGAACTTTATATAAATGGCAAACGAGACAATTTGGTGTAATGATGTGCAGACTGCACAACAAGTTCCGATTCTCAAATCTGATTGGCCAGGCTCGCCTGTGTACGACGGACTAAATGATTGCATTTTAAAAAGCTTTAAAATCCCAAACAAATTACTCGAATGCATCACAAGAATGCATTAAATACACAGCCAGCAGTTGGAGTTTATTAGCAACATCCTGATATTCAGCTAAGCAATGTGAACCTAATTTCCTGTTTTCCTGGGAAAAATCCGGCAAACTGCAGTAAACGCAGAAACGTCTAAAGGTATTAGCTGTTCAAGTATGAGCAGACCCCCTGTTGAGTGGATCCCACTGAGATAAGGCCACGCTGTCTTACCATGGGCTCCCAACTCACGTCTGGACTGTTATGCACGAACACTCAAAACATGAAAAATAAATCAAAACAAACAATTGCTAATTGCTTCCTGGGTTGTTAGTACAGAAATGCAGCGCAGTTGCAGATCTCACGACACTGCTGACAAAACAATTTACACTTGCAACGGAGTACGGAAATCAAGGGCGCTTGAATATGATTGACCCTTGCAGTGGAGGTTCAACGAGAGGTGGATCAGACCCACGGTCAACTAAGAAAACAAGACTTGAATACTGCAGTCGATTCATTTAATGACATTATTTGATAAAAAGCTGTCGCTAATAAATATGCTACGAACCGCAGCCATTTCGCATTGAGTTCCTCTTTGCAGCTGTTCGGAAGGCTTTATGCCAAGGTGGCCCAGATGCACCTTCACGCAAAGTTCAGCTCCTCCCGTAATCAAAAACACCTGAACCAGCTAATTAAGATCTTCGGGAACACTTGATAATTACAGGCAGGTGTGCTGGAACGGGATTGGAAGTGAATACCGAAGAAAGGCAGCTCTCCAGGAACAGGATTGGGCAGGTTTAGGCTTAAACCGCTTTCTGGAACTTTTCTCTTGCACCCAAGAGGTTGAGGTTTGGATGACTAGCGTGCAGTAATAACTCCTGCTGGTAGATGCCATAATTACACCGTCCTCAGAAAGGCCGCCGTGTATTTCGTTGTATGAATATAATAAATGTATGGAATTCATATATATGAGTTTGTAAAATGCATGTGCTTTTTAAAAAAAACTTGATGTATTTTTTTATGTAAGCAAGGACATTAAATTGATCAAAAATGACAGTTAAGACAGGCAATGTTTTTTTTTCTGTTTCAAATAGATGCTGTTCTTTTGAACTTTTCAAAGATAATGACTGATAACAATCAAATATTATTATGGTCCAGCTAATTAGCGTATTCGAATGATTGAAAGATCATGTTTACATGGACGATTAGAGTAATAATGCTGAAGCTTTGCATTCAATTACATTTCAAAAATTATTTTACATTACAAAAATATTTCCAACATATCAAAAAGGAAATGCATATATAATACAATAAATATGCATATGTAACATATATAATATAATAAATATACATATATGATATTAATAATAACAACATTTTTCTGTATCTATAAACAATTTAATATATAATTATGCTCTAATGATTACATACATTCCTATCCAATGTTTACATCTTGGTTTAAAAAAAAACTATAATACGGTAATATGTGTAAAAATGTAACTGAACAAACTTGTGTGGATAAAGATGCCATAATGGCGTCAAAGAAACTAAATAGGCTTTACAGCAAAATTCAAGCATTGAATAAATGATGAAACAAACAGCAA
Source organism: Puntigrus tetrazona (assembly GCF_018831695.1). NCBI lineage: Eukaryota > Metazoa > Chordata > Actinopteri > Cypriniformes > Cyprinidae > Puntigrus > Puntigrus tetrazona. The sequence continues at coordinate 17,447,775 of NC_056712.1, forward strand.
TGAAACATCAAAGTCATAAAAGGTAACATACAGACATATCAAACCTTTGCATGGCCAAAAAAACGTATCATTCTAACTAAAAACTCAAATTTGATACAATTAATGTTTCATTACCAAAACCATTTTTTTTAAATAAACGTTTTCTGTCAGCTGCTGCATGCATACTGCATATTCTGTTAAAACATAAACAACCGATCACAGTGTGAGGAACTATAGTTTGTTCTCGCCACCTAAAATGAGTGTTTAGACACAGCTGATATGCAAACTGACTGCGGTGTAGTAAACAGAGGCCTAGCGAGTCCTGATATAAAATGCTTGTGGTCATGTAGATGAAGAAAGACAGCATTGTGTTTTCTGAACGCCTGCTGCCACATGACACACCCATCACAAAATGAAAACCTGTCAGACTTGTAAAGCTTATTCCACTTTTGAGGGGACATGATACGTCCGAAGACATTACAGCAACATAAAAATGAGTGTCTGCGGCCATCTGACGAAACACAAAGACACTTTCTGCAAGAGCTTCCTCGAGAGGCTTTCAAGGCCAAGGCCTCAGTGGTCTGGATGAGGGAAAAATGATTATAATGTGCAGAATAAATCAATTTGTATTTCGCTGGAGTGTGTTTTTTTTAAGAGGATGCGCTCTCAAAAAAAAAAAAAAAAAAAAAAACTGGCTTTTTCATTTTGATGAATTCATTCATTCCACTCAAAGAGTCTGGTGCTGCCTGCAAATGCTTCTGAGACATACCTGCCGTTCTTTTTTTGAATTTTATTTCAGAGGGTGAAATATTACAAGCCGCTGATCAACGGTTTGAGAAGCCCGGGTGAAAGAATGAGGGTAGAACTCTAGCTGACAGGAAGCACAATGACATGAAGGCAGCTTACATAACAGATCATCATCAACACATCAGTGCAAAGATCCAGGGGAAACGCATCGCCGCCCCTTTTTTACTCAGTCTGTTGATTGTCTGAGGTGGGCGACACACTGTGTGACAAGCTGCCTCCATACGCCCTCACGAGGCGGAAACACAGGAGATGGATCAGATCGGCTTTCAACTTAGATATCTTAATCAAACTTTTAAACACGCAGTGGATGGATGCTCCAGTATTTAAAAAAACAAGGCACGGCTAGGTGACACCGGGCCAATCAAAAGCAAGCATCCGACAAAAAGTACACATTTTCATTTAATTGCAGCAGAAATGGCGAGTGGTCCATGCGAAACTGTCGAGCTAAACACAGATGTGCCACGCACAGTTTATAAACCTCCACTGACTTTCATCCGAGCCTGGACTGAACCACAACATGTGGACAAAACCACTGACAGGACTTTCCCACTCTTCCCAAAGCACGCCTGTTCCCGTTTTAGAATAGTTTCACCATGTCTCTGATTAGCGCTGTAATGCTATCCACAAGTTGGTTTCTCAAACAACCAGTTGGCGCAGCCGTGATCACCCGCTATTTCCGTTCGTCTGTTTTTTTGTGTTTCCCGTCTCGAAAAAAGTCAAGTGTAGAAGCCACACATCACTGGAAACATTTAAAACATCAGAGAGGTTTGTGTGTGAAATTGTAACGTCTCAGCTTACCAATAACCAATAATAATGCTTAAAAAATGGATCTATGCATATATTTACTTACAGTTTTCACTCAACAAATGCTAGTAGATCCGTAGAAGATTCATAAACATTATTTGCATCTCGTAACATTGATTATTAATTGTTATTTTAGTCAGAAGCCTCATGGTGAAGTTAAGAAATCAAATTGATTTTAAACACAGAAGGTGTTTGTTCAATCATATCCCCGGGTCCAAGGACTATGACAAGCCAGAAATTGTTTTACTATTGGTAGATAAAAGGGTCTGTTTTGTACTACTATTGCACAAAAGGTTATCTTAGATCAATTGTGCCATAATAACCAACTGCATTACAGCCTAGACATCTGAATTTCACTCAAGAGTTGTCCGACACTCAGTCGCTGTTTATAGAAACCAAAGCAACGAATGAGAAGTGCCGTAAACTCAATCCCACCTGTTTCCAAAAAACTGATAAAACTGCATTTTGGTAAACTTTAAAAATAGTTGGTGAAAGGTGAAACTCAGGAAGCGCCTTATTGATGATGTACATTTTGTACAGGCAAGCAGATGTTTCATGTTAAATGGTATCCCATAGAAAACCGTTGTAAGGAAAACGCTGAATCATTAAGCAGACTGCGTTCATATTCCGCCCTCATCTGCTTTCCTCTATAAACCGTGCATCGTTAATACAGAGATTACTTGAATTAGATTTTTTTAATATTATTGTTTTAAATATATTAAGCACTTCTACAATATTCAGCCGCGTGTTTAATGATTGAAATATTGCCATGGGGCTTAATATGGATCCCAAATTGCCAAAACTTGAATTCTGTTCACACACCTTTGTTTTATTGCTTTGAGAGCTGATCTAAACATTATTGGTTTTAAATTAGATGAAAAACTGACACAGTTGTGCTGCAGTTCTGCGTTTTTTATGTTTTGCCCTCCAGGTCTTCGAACCGGTCACGTGACTGAAAACTATATATAGGCTGTTGATTCATTAAATGGGAAAAATTTTGATTTATTGAATGGTGTGGCAGTACACTATTGCAGACCGAGTGACAATGGAAGGCATTATTATTATTATTATGCGTTTTGTACTGTAATTACTTCTTACCATTGAACGAGACATGAGATAATCTGACCGTGTTATATTTAACCCCTCACCAATTCCTTCTATCACTGTATCGCTGGTGAGCTTCATGTGTTTTGGAGGACTCTTTGGCTTCGGAGAGCTCATTTGCAGGGAGGGTGGGATCTTATGCTTCAAAGTTAGCTTGCCATCGCTCGCCTCTCCGAAATCTCCCACCCTGCCTTTACAGTGATTTATATTTGAAATCACCAAAGCAAATATACCCCATCTCAAAATGATTACATCCTATCTTGACAAATCCACCTAAACGTGTTACGCAACACATGCACGTGAGTAGAGACACCCCTTACTGGTGATTGGCTAGAAGTGTGTTTTGGTGCTTGTTCCACCTTTAAATATGCAATTTAAAAGTAGAACGACTAAAATTGTATATTTTAAAACATACTCCAAAAAACGTTTATTTACAGCTAAAAAAAAAAAGATGGTAAAGACACACACACACACACTGTTTTTGTGAATTGTGGGGACATTATGTATGTATAGACATAAAGGTTTTTATACTGTACAAACTGTGCTATTGTTTTACACCAACCCTACTCCTAAACATACTCCTTACAGGAAATTACAGCCTTTTATTTATTTATAAGCGTACACACACACACACACACACACACACACACTCTGTCATTGGTATATGCATATGATTATAGTCTAGGCTTAAAATTGTACACATCAGATGTGGTCATGGCTTCTGATCGCTCAATACAGCACTCTAATTGTCCTCAAATCTTTGATCTATCACAAAAATAAATTTGCTTAAAACGCCATAGAATGTATACAAATATAAAAAATGTATTGTTAAATGAAACTAACAAGGCACTCACAAAACAGCACACAGCTTGAGTCCCATAAAAGTATTTTCAATAGATTTTTAAAGACACTTCAGCTCTGCATAGCTTGTATTTACCGACTGTGTGTACTGTACTTGACACAAAAGCTGTGTCAAGTGCTCGTCTTGTAAAAAATCTGCTATATTTTCTGCACAGCAGCCTCTGCGGACTGTATTTCACTTCTACAACACGGTAAAGAGTTGGCAATAAACTTGCTTAATTATTATGAAATTTCTGATAGATTTTAAGCAAGCACTTGTAAACGCACGGCATCTTACTATGTTCTATATTCGTCTTGGTTATCGAGCTGAATTCTTGGCTAGACCGCAGAACTAAAGAAGAATATCACTCTTGTTTCTGTTGTTACTTTCAGTCGAACAAAGACACATTGTTTCTGACAGATATGTGGGGCTCTAATACATAGACTCCATCGCTATCACACACAGATGCTTTCACACTGACTAACCAAATTAAACTGCCACGAATGTCAGTTCTACCCTCCCCCCGTCTCTAGAGGAATTCTTCAGCCTGCATAACCTCATTCACATACTTCTGACTCACACCCTAACTTTAACATTTGCACTCTATTTATTATGCATTCTTATGAAACAAAACTCATTTCCAATGAACGAGACGCAGCTGTGAAAATTCATAATTGTTTTATATTTCACAATCGTACCGTAAAACTGAAATAATATAACAAACTGCTTTCTATATTCAAATATTTAAAAAGCTGAATTTGAGCATCATTACTTTAGCCTTTAGTGTCACGTGATTTCCTTCAGAAACCATTCTAACATGCTGATCTGCTCAAGAAACATTTCTTGTTATCGTCAGTGATGAATGCAGTCATTGTCAGGTTACGCAACAGATTATATTTGCTTTTAAGACGAAGAAGGCAAGACTAGAAAAATAATCTGTTTGAGGATAACAACGTGGCTATATCTCATCACAGAAAAGTATAAAGATAACAGCTGCCAATCAATAGCTGTATAGTTGATTATCTTAAGTGTATTTCTTGTTTTTCTCTGAAAATAAATTAGCAAATTGCAGTAGACACACAAATGTCACAAGGCGTAAGATGTTAAAGTATGAGCAGACCCCCTGTCGAGTGGATCCCACTGAGATAAAGGCCATGCTGTCTTATGACTGGACCATCGTGTCTGGAGTGGAAAGTCAAAAAGAAAAAAAAACTTATACCTCTCCCCCACGCACCAACCTGCAAATTATTTTTTTTATAAATATTTTTATGAATGTTTATTTTTTCACATTACTCTCTCGTTTGATCAATGCAAAGACCCCTTTGAACTCCATTCATCAAAGAATACTTTTCTTTGATGAAAAATGATCACGATTTCCACAAAAAAATCTTAAATAGCGCAACTGTTTTCAACATAAAGAAAAATGTTTCTTTAGCGGTAAATCAGCATATTAGACTATAATAATTATATTTATTTCTGAGGGATCGTGCGACACTGAAGAAAAGAGTTATAATGTTTTTTAATTCCGTTTTGCATCACAAGAATGAATAAATATATTGTTTTAAAAAAATAGAGAACATTCTTTAAAATGTTCAAAAATTATGTTTTTTTTTAATTATGCTATTACATTTTGTTACTGTTTTATTATTGTAGTGTGTATTTTATATCAAAATAATCCAACTGCAGTTTGAGTGAGATTAACCATACAATAAGAAAACAGAAATGTACTCTTCATATATACATATACATATACATATATACATATATATACACACACACACACATATATATATATATATATATATATATATATATATATATATATATATATATATATGTGTGTGTATATATATATATATATATATATATATATACACACACACACACACACACACACACACACATATATATATATATATATATATATATATATATATATATATATATATGCTGTTCAAAAATAGAATAGAAAAACAGAATTTTAAATGTTGCAGATAATATGTAATGTTAATTCACTAACACATGGTTATGGATAGTATCTGCTGGTGGAAATTATCATTTATCATGTTCAGCCCATTCCTAATGATGCTACCAAGACTACTGTATATAATGTATACAATTTTTAGAGGCATGTTTAATACATCACAGCAGACTATGGGGCCATGAGATCCTCCTTATTGCCCCGTATAATCTCATATTGAGAGAAGAATGAGACTGGAGGCAGTACATTTTCCGAACCGGCCATACGAACAGGAAAAAGACCTTAATTAAAAGTGGGTAATTGCACTATTGCCTTTGCTTTAAAAGTAATTTACAGATAGCAGTAAAACAAATAATCCAGCCAATAAAGCAGCAGGATCACTACTAATGATTATCAAATAAAACAATTAGGTATATACAGCTTGTGTCTGTCACTACTGCCACATTCATTAGTGATTGCTTAGGGGGTGAACCGATCTAAAGACCGGATGGGCTTTCATTGAATTCAGACGTACACCATTAATTCATTTGATAAAAAGAAATTACAGACAAACGCAAGGCTACAAAAAGACTGCATCGTTTAGAGCCCAGTGAAAGGCTCTGCATGAGCGACTAGCACCACATGGGGTCTGGAACTAAGTGTCTGTCGTTAGCTGTCAGGAGGAATAGGATCACAGACGCATTAAATGGCGCAACAAGTCGTGCTAAGGGCTATCTCAGCACTGGCTGTTAGAGAGCAGATGACTTCAGAAGGCAGTGATTTGTTTTATAGGGATGGAAAAGCTTGCTTTATTTCACGGCCTATGGGAAGCAATGGGAAATAAATTGTAATACAAGCTGTAAAATAAGTAATGACCGGGCCGCTGCTGTTAAACGTGTTACATTTCCCACACACAGATCCAGGTGATCTCAGAGCTTATAAAAGCTGGTTGGCAGCGCGTGTCTCAAAATGCGCGTACAAACAGAATGCCGTTGCGTTGCGTCCGAAAGCTGAAAAATGCAAGACATAAAGTCACAAACCTGCTAAAAAATAAAACAGTGGTATAATTGGTGGTCAGTTTGTGTATAAATGCATGTTTTTCTCCAACTTTTTCCACTTTTGATATCGGCCAGATTTGTTGGAGATTATTAGACTGCTATGCTGGCCCAGAAATCAGTCTGAACTCATACCCGCTGCCAACTCTGTTGTGTCATCAGAAAGTTTGCTAAATTATAAACTGCTTATGTTTTACACAGTATAGTATAAGTCCCTCAACACCCCACCCCCCACCCCCACCCCTCGTCTGATTCTAATAGAACTCTCTTATGTTCACAAAGTCTGAAACAGAAACAGAAAGTTCCAATGAAAAGCATTTATTTGTAGCATTATGGATGTTCACTGACGTTTTCTCAATTCAATACGTCCTTACTGAATACAAGTATTCATTTCTTTTCAAAATAAATTATAATCTCAAAACGAAATACATTACTAAAAGTCGTTTTCGTGAGCATTATCAGAACAAAATACTGGTTACCAGCTTTAAACATAGCATTTTCAATTCTCAGTTCTTCTTCTGTTTTGTAGTTTTTGTTCCTTCATCCCTGCACCAGAAACACGACAAGCGGGATTAAAGGACCACTCCACTTTTTTTTGAAAATGGGCTCATTCTCCCCCAGAGTTAAAACGTTCTGATTGTATGACTGTATAATCAACCTTCAGATCCAACATGTTAGACCAGTCTATTTACAAAGTGATTTAGAAGCGTTTAAGTCGGAATCAGTTTCTAAATCACTAATGAATTGTGAGCGAGCAATCCCTATTTGAATTTTTAAATCCCCCTGCTTATGTAGTCTAGGTTAACTGGTCATTTTATATGCTTTTATAATAACCATTTAAGGCATTCAAATGCATCACGGTTATGAACAGCACAGCCCTGGTCATTTAGGATTAAATTCTCTTTAAACATGTTAGTGTATCTTATCTTCTTAAAGCCCGATCGATAATCTCATGCACCTCTGCTTTCATTGTAAAGCTCCAAACCACACACAAGTCATTAGGAGGCATAATGCAGTCTCACCACGCTGTGAATGGAAATAGCCAGTGAAGATTCAGTGGGAATTGCTGCTGGTGAGGCATGTGAGATGAATTCTCACGCGTGGACCATTTAAAATGACAGATCATTAACAGAGTAAACCAGAGCGGCTTCAAAGTAATTCGGCGGGCAGCCCCTTGGCCTACTGATGACCTCGACACACAAATCAGCATCCCTCTCAGGCATGAATCAGCACCATGCAGTCTGGACGAGTTAGATGCTAATTCTGGATTTATTGGTAAATGGTAAGTGGGGTATTTGAACTTACTTGCGTTTGCAATTCAGTCAAGACGGCAGGGCCTGATATGAATCAGAACTGGTAAACATGGTTCAGACTAATCTCATTACCTACCCTCCTCCCGTGTTTAAGAGCAGATCAAAGATAAGCACAGGATCAGGGTTAAAACAAATTTACTTGTGCACCGCAAACAAGTATTATTTACTGTACGGTACATATGCAAACGCTACTCTTCAAAAGTCTGGGGTCAGTAAGACTTTTTAATGTCTTATGCTAACATGTATTTTTGGAATTTGACCTTTTACCCCTATTATGGGTAATGAATAGTCCCTGTTTTGGTTTTGGGAGTCCCCAACAACAAGTTGACAAGCATGCAAGCTTCAAACACGTTTTATAAAATGCTTTTATTAATGCTTCCCAAACGATTCGTTCAACGATTCATTTTTCCAAACCCTGTCACAGTGGTCTGCAGTGATTGGTCCAATTGGTGTCGTTTTCATTTCCATCCCATAATAAAAGCAGTGTCTGTGAGAGCAGTGTTGCTTTTGTAAAGCAGCACCTATTGGCCAACGGAAAAATGCTACTGTTTCACTTTGATGTCAACATGATACGGCTTGGGACTCGTTTTAAAAACAACTTGTTTCCTTCTTCTGACAATATCTTTGTACACAGTGAGCTTTCAGATTTAAAACTGAAGGGTGTTTTTATTCACTTAAAGCTATGTTACACAATATAATTAAAATAAAACAATTTAAAGCAGATTTACTTTAAAATGTTAATGAAAAATGTATGAATTTTCAGTACCATTGCTCTAGTCTTCAGTGTTGCATGATCCTTCAGAAATCATTGTAATATACTGATTTGGTACTCATTTAAGAATTCTGTTTATTTTCAATGTTGCAAATAATAATTGTGCTTCTTTATATTTTTTGTGTAATAATGAATCCTTGATGAAGATAAAGTTCAAAAGAACAGCATTTATTTGAAATGCAAAATAACAGAATGTCAAGCATATATATATATATATATATATATATATATATATATATATATATATATATATATATATATATATATATATATATATATATATTATTTGTTGTTTTACATGCTTGACATTCTGTGTTTGTTGCATTTTGTATTCAATGGATTATATATATATATATATAATATATATGTGACATGGACCAAGCAAACATAAAGCAAGAATGTGTTATGTATGTCAATGCAATCTTTGTTTTCTTGTTTCTACAGCAACAAAGTTTATGCCAAAGGGGCAGACAACAATCCGCCCATTATGTGTCTCAAGGTACAAAATCATCCAGCAGGAAAATAACAAACAATTAATGATGGTTAAGAATGAGCAAAACTATCAGAGGTCAAGTTTCTCCTTGTGCTTTGTGTAGACACAAACATTTATATTCAACCATTTATGGGCGGTAAATCACAATAGGAATAAACAAGGTTTCTGAATTCACCTTTCTTCTCCTATTGATATCAACTCATTGAATGCCAAGCAAATTGGTTTTACTGAATAGTTATGCGATCATTGCCATATTAACGATCCAAACAATAGGCTACAGCTTTTATAAAGACGTTGCTTAAAGATTCTGTGCAGGCCATTTGTCATATATAAAAGCTGATCATTAATTTTTGTTGACAATGCGCGTAGTATGATATTTTTATATTTAGTAAAACTCACACATTATTCTGAGTCAAAATTACACCAGTCTCAGACTCCGCTGACACAGTCACAGTCCGCCTACAAGCTGGTGGGTTTGCTGACCGTTTAATATAAATGACAGCTACTTCATTACTTAAGTCATTTTATACACCACTATCTAAAAAACCCAGCATGTAAACAAAACAAAACAAAACTTTTTGCTATATATGCCAATCCGGCGGTTTCTTGCTATCCAAGCTTGAGGTACAATAAGCTGCAATGTATGGCTTCACCCTTTTGCTTATTATATTACTGATTTTGGACATATATGAATTCAGCGCACTGGAAACTCGAACAGATTTGTGTATATCATAACAGTGTATGTCATTTCACATCAAAACGCTGGCCGGCGGCAAGAAATTGGGTCACAAATGGGCCGCCCATTCCTAAGCTGATGAGATTGGAAATCGCAATGACTTGGTTGTTTATCAATTCTAAAAACGCAACAGACAACTGGAGGCATTTGTTTCTCCAGGGGAAAACAAGAAACTAAAACGGAGTGAGCGGAGCATGAAAGCAGCACATGTACTTGGAATAAAGCAGCAGAACAAACAGACAGAGGAAGAGTGCCGGCCATGTCCTGCAAAAGCAGAAGCAATGGAAAGAACAAGTCTTCCAAACACTGGAGTCAATCATAAAAGCCAGCGGCGCTGAGGTGACATCATTACTCATGAGGCTGCACTTTAAGGCGATGGCATTAACAGACACTGCTGCACACCATTTAACTGTAGCATTAATCAGCCTCATCTCATATTCATAAGACTGGCTTAAACTCTTCTGGATGATTGGTGTTTGGGACTCAAACCTTACTTATGTGAAATACAAGCGCTTCAGACTCGGCTTCAAATCACTTTTAGAACCGCTGGCGCACCGTGACTCAGTCTCACCTGAAGCTTCTTTGAAAATGAAAAAGATTCATTATTTACTCACCCTCATGCCGTTCCAATCAGGCAGGTACTTTTTTCATGAAACATAAAAGAAGGAACTGAAGAATCCTATGATTATTTCCATACAATTGCATAAATTAAATGCCATTGGTTCAGATTTGTACAGTAAAAATGTAATTATTGTGTACTATCTGACAAAAGAAAAGAAAAGAAAAGAAAAATCCATGTTGATCCATGTCACTGGTTCTGATTTCAATTCATTCTTAAATTAGAAAATTTTTTCATATAATAATGTACAATCAATCAATAAATATATTCTGATTTTAATTATTAAATTACAAAAATACTAAGAATTTTTATTTTATGTTTTATACAACAACAATAAAATATTGTTAAATTTCACTGGTTCTGATTTCAATTCTTCCAATGTTCAACTTAAATAAGAAAGATTTTTCAGGTCTTTTAAATACAACATAATAATAATAATAATAATAATAAAGCACATAGTACCATGCCATGATTTCAGTTCATTTTCAAATTCAAATTAAATTTTCAATATTTCTTTGATTCCATTTTGAAACAGCACGAGGGTAAGAAAACAGTTAATGCTTTTGGGGGCAAATCATCACTTTAAAATGCGTACGTTTTGAATGAATATTCTGTGCTGCATGAAAATGCCCCCAGACTATTTACAGAAACACAGACTGAAAGCACCCCGTTCCTAGCCACAAAAAGCTCTCATGTGGAACTCCAGACGACAGATACTGTATTAAGCTTACTTAATGATTAGTCAAATGATGAAATAATACAGCATGGAAGAATGAGCATTGTTCTAGGGCTAAATTTAATTACAGCCAGTGGTGCTCAGGCTAATGAGCAATGCCCTGCTTTAGCTCCTCTGTAACTGGGTAAAGCAACAGTGGCCAGTGGGCATGTTCTCTGGGGATGAGTCAAGAGATGATTAAGTAAAAGTCAGAGTACACAAAGAGAATCTTTCTTGAGCTTTCACAAGACAGAATCAAGACTCATTTCATCCGCCTGTTTCTAATGTCAACAGAACCCGGCACAAATCCTAACTTGTTAAATCATTTTCTTACAGCCAAAGGCATAGGGATGATCTGAAAAAATGTGGAGGGACGCATTATAAACCTTATCAGTCTGGCTCATGAATATTAAGTCGCTCAATGTATTATTCACCCAGTCATCTTAACTTAATGACCAAAAAAAAAACAAGAAAAACCTATTAGGATTACTGGTTAGCCAATGGCCATTCATTTGACTGCTGATGTTTTAGCTTAGATTTAAAAACCTTGTTTTTTTTTTACATGGTTGGCTATGGTTTATGGTTTTTTGCACTACACCCAAACAAACAGAGCACTTAAAATATGAATACTGCTTTAAAAGAAAGAGAGATAAAACTAAAACATTTCTAAAAACTGGGTACAATAGTTACCCATAGTAAAATGATATATTTTCAACAGTAAAATACTGAAAACATTTTGCATAATGCCAAGTCGTTTGTTTCTACACAGTGAAAAACTAGGTACATTTAAGATTTGATTTAATTGTACAGTAAAATACTGTTAAATGTACATAATTTTTGAAAGTAAAAAATAAAAGCTAATTTTAGAATAAAAACAACTGAATGGCAATACAGAATTGTGGTACTTTTTTAAAAAATTATTTCTATATCTTAGGTAGTTAAATTAGTATTCATTGCATTATTTTAGTGCTGTGTATTATCATGATGGTGTTTTTTGTGTGCATCTTCAAAATAATTACGCTAGCTTAATTGTGATGAACTTTAATTTTATCATTTGGCTTTTTCTTTACCACCTGTTTACCACCAAGGCCTTTTAAGATGGCTGTTGATATATCATAAAGGTAAAAACGTGTAGTAATATGGAGTACTAACTTTAATATTTCAGATAAAGGTCCCATATAGAGTTTGCACACTCCATTAAGTGTCTGTGTAAACACACGGAAATTGATGCTTGTTTAGCGAGTTATCTCTCCTCTAGGTCCAGAAGACCCAGACAGATAAACATAGTCATTGTATACGCATACACAAAAATGAACATCACAGAAATTCACGTTACTTCATGTCTGTGAGGCATCTTCTGTTTGCAAGCTGTGAAGTATGAGATATCTTGGCCCCGTTTGTTGGAACAGATATGATATTGATAGTCTGGAGGAGTGCCATTAGAAACAGAAAGCCTGTATTTGTGCTGCAAAAACCCAATTCCATTTCAATTCATTTAAGCAATGATGTCTCGCTATTTATTGTGCGTTGGAAAAAAAGAACACGCTCTCCCAGTCAAGGCATTTTCATTGCCTCGTGGCATTATTATTCAGCTAATTAAAACGACCGAGCCTCAGACGTTCTGTGTAGGAAGAGAAGCAGAAGAACAGATAAAACAGTATTGCTGTGGCTGATCGAAAAAAACCAGACCAGACATTGAGACAGTGCGATTAAACGCAGCCACGGCAATTGACAGATAAATATCAAGTAGATTTGCAAAACACGACCACCTCTTGACCGCCAATTCTGATGCTGCTCAAAAACACACTCAAAACTATGGCTGCTGACAGCTGAAAATATGCGAGATTTAACAGCACGGGTCGATAATGAGCCAATTAGACAGCAAATAATACGGATCAGTGTGTCAATTCTGAGATTCTAATTCATTTCTGAAGCTCAAGCGTTAAAACGGCAGCTACTATCAGGCTGATTGCAATTGAGCCCTTAGGATAGGCTGCACCAATCCATCACTTTGACATTTTGGGAGCAAAGTATAAAAGTTTAATGATGGTTGGAGTCACTCTTTTGACATCTTGTGTTGGTACAAATGTGAATGTATTGCATCCAGAAGTCCAAACTCAGCAATGGCGCTGTGACTCTGACAAAGCGTGACAAAGTGATAGTTTGGCCCAGTGTCCACTGGGTCAGAAAGTCGTCAAAATCAATTGCGTTGGGTTTATTTTCCCCTGGATTCCAGTTTGTCTAGACGCATGGGTGACAAAACCATCAAAAGTTGGACCGGAAAGAACACACCCCGGGCCATACAAGCTTTTCAGCCCAAGCCCTTTGATGAAATTTAACACAGTGTTCCACTTCTGCAAACTTGCTTTGGAGAAGACGGGACTCCTCTCACCCTTTTAGGGACAGCTTTTCAAAGAGCCCTGAGAGTTCCACATCAAGCCCTTTGAAGGCTGGTTCTCTCGCACCATCTCACTTTCATCTGTCTCAACCCAGGCAAGCGTCAGGTTTCTCGTTGCACACATCATAGAGAGGAAAGGTACGGCTCCTACCTGCAGCCTCTTACTGTTCGTGCTTCAGGTCTGGTTTGCAAGTCTCTGTTGAGAGCTACGAGCCTGAGTGTGTATTATTCTTCATCTCATTATGAACTCACACCAGAGTCATTTCAGTGAAAGTTCCAATATGTTGTGAGTAAAAATCACGATTGGAGTTTGGCTGGTGTCCACCAATCTGTGAGAAATACACCACCAATTAGACCAGACTGGTTACTGAAGCATAAAGCCTTCGGATGAACTCAAATAAGCTGCTTGCCAACTGTTTGTTGATAGGGCAAGAACATGTACCATAATATAACACCAAAACACGCAGAACTCAACAATCACTTCCACTAACTTTTATTGATATCTGTACAGGTACCTTATAAGTCAAAATATGACTTTGCTATATCTATTTTCGATAAATGCATGTTACTGTGAGTAATTTGTATACATATGCTGGTAAAAATGACTGATTTTCTGGAGACTTATGACAGATCAATCATTTAGCCCACTTAAAACCTGCCATTTTCATACACATTCAGATTTGCCAGATTTACCATGCATCAGAAAAAGCCTCATATTTTTTTTTCTTTTAAAAAAATGTGAATCACTCAGATTTAAGAATTATATCTTTAGAAGATCTCTGTCACTTTAAGGTTATTTCAAGATAATACTCTTTGGATTTACATTACATAAAGATTGATGTAACTTTCAGATGTGCATCAAATATATGTTTTTTTAAACAAATTTTAGGCCACTTATCGGACATTGTCCATAACATAAATATAATTTTAGGATTATCAGTACCGGCTAGCATGTCAATTGCAGTATTCTTATATATTCATGCAAATTCACATCCTGAATAGCGAACATGCAAACATATGACTACACAATTTAAGCTTTTAGCTCTTTTCTGGTTCAGGAAAGTGAAGTAGATTGTAAATGTAAGCATACTGAATTGATATTATCTGAGCATGCATATTCCCAGCCTAGTATCGCTGCACTATGAGACTGAGGGCATTGTAAAGTGTTGGTTTTTGCAGTATTTCCCCAGAGAAACCTGAAAGCAGACCGCAGCGTCTGATGAGCTGGAAGAAAAAAAAGCAGAGTCACTACAATGATCAGCAGAATGCTGAGAGGACAAGACACACGGTAATCTCTCAAGAATACATTCTTCCCTCACATTCACAATGCATCACAAAGAACTTCCCGACAGCACCTCACCATTCACAAGTGCGCTGTAGAAAAATGTGTCGGCTAGTGCTTTTGGTTACTAAGAGTACTCTCAGAACATGGGACCGGGAGGAGTGCTTTCCCCGATCCCTGACAGCTATAGAGGTGTCAAGGAAAAACGCTCCTGCAAAGGGATCATTAGGCAGGAGAGGAAGGTACCTGCACAGCGGGATGACAAATGTCTGTAAGGGGAGAGCAGAAGGAACCATATGAGACAGCGTTTATCAGCCGAGTCAGCCTGAGAATCCTTAATGCACTTTTAAATCATTGCTTCTTAACTGCAATTTACCACAGAGCGAATCATTACTTTCCGATATAAAGCAAAGTTTACTACAGGATTGGAATACTGAGGATGGTTCTTGAAAAAGACACTATTCTCAACTCTTATTTGTTAGAGAAAGGCCTGAGATCGATGGTATGTTATTAAATGTGGCAAATGTGGAATCTCCACTGCTCATTGGGATTCAGTGGGACTGCACAGGGAATCCCTGAATGATCTATGCTTTGAATGCTAACATTGGTTTTAGCCTGACGCATTTATTTTGCCAGCTTGGAAATAAACAGCTTCGTAAAACAAAAAGCTGTGGCTCAGCAGCTAAAGCATATGCATCAGATACTATATCGATCAAATAGGTTCGAATTTGAACCTTTGGGCCGATATTAATGTGTTAATGCTCACCTACACTGCTGTTCAAACTTTTGGAGTAAGGAAAATATATATTTTTTTTTTTTATCTATCTTAAGTGACCATAAAGGATTTTCTTTCTATGTTTAAGAAAAAAAAAACAATTATATACAAAATAAGCATATTAGAATTATCTGAAAGATTATGTGATGCTGAGGACTGAAGCAATGATGCTGAAAATTCAGAATTGCATTTTAAAATATATAAAAATACAAAACTACAACGTAATATAATATTACAACAGTATTACAGTTTTACTGTGTTTTAGATCAAATACACGAGCGTAAAAAAATTCACAATATTACTGTTTTTACTGCATTTTTGATCAGATAAATGACAAGCATAAGAGACACATGAAATCTTAATGATCTCAAACTCTTTAACAGTAGTCTAAGTATTAAGTCCATGACCAGTCATGTTGAAAATCTAACATCTAAATTACAATGGTTTAAACGGAATTAGCTATATACATGAAAATTCAGCATGTGGAGCAACCACTAAGCTCTGTTAAATTAAAAGAGGAGCTATATGTCTGTCTACAATCATAAAACAGTTGGCAGTATATTAAAAATAAACAAACAAAAAATTGGATGCCTGTTAATAGTTTAAAGATTTAAAGGAGAAATCACAGGGGCCTTTTAATTTCACTGTTGTCTATACCTACAATTTCCTGCCACTTCTTTACTGTCCTCACTCAACAAAAAGTGGCCTGTAACCATAAAAGTGCATTTTGTTGCTGATGAATCACACCGAATGCCAAATGTTCATCGGTGACTAATAGGAATCATAGAGCTGGACAAGTCTGAAAAGTAACAGAACATTCATCGAGGCTCAAAACAAGGCTACGTACACCACAGAGAGCCATTCGATTTCGAGATAACTCCATTGATCCCAGAAGGGTGATTCAGGTAAGCTAATATACTGCTTAGAAAAACAACAAAAAGCAGCTGTCGTTGCTTAGATCAAATTTATGTTTGTTTTTCATCATAATAAAGAAGGGCTTATTTGCTCTTGGATATTGGGCCTAATAGAGCCATCTGTGATATGAAATGTTGCTTTATGCAGCTTGTAAAACATGGATGTACACTTTAGTGATTCATGGGGCTTTCAAGCATAATGAGAAGCATAACAGTTGCGTTATAACGACATGAAGCCGCTACCTTCCCAAACACACACACTTACGCACAGTGATCTAAACCGCTGTCAGAAGCCAGAGGGAAGGCCCCGCTCTGAGAGCCCAGCAGTGTTATCTCTAGCTCTCTGGGAGGTCTGACTTCCTGCCAAGGTACAGAGCTAAAGAGTCGCACTCAGCAGTAATATGCGCTGAGACCTGACCAGACCCATGCGGATAAGAAGCACAAAGTAAGATTCTTATACAGACAAGGGGCCCGTTTTTCGCATGCGTGTTGTCCATATCCACGCGCCCGTATCTGGATGCTCCGGTCCCTATTCGCTGCTCCCGCTGTGGATGAAAGAGCAGGTAAAAATAGCACAGAGCGCAAGCGTGCACCTGTGGGTCCCAGCCTACTTAGCACTGATCAGCAGAGCCGGGGACACGCGGCTCTGGGCAGGGGCTGGAGCTCGAGGAAAAGACAGGATGAAAGAGGAAGAGAGCGAGGGAGTGTAATTAGAGTGGAGGCCACGCTGAGTCTCAGAGAGCGAATCAGACCGTAGACGTCGAGCGCTCAGCTGAGTCTCACACCTGCGCTAGAGGACGTTCCAGCATAGCTGCTGCCAGAACGCTCGCTTAATGAACAGCTAACATAATCCTCATCAGCCTCGGGAGCCGATCCCACGACCCCACCAATCAGATGGACCCGAGAAAGGGAAAAAAATAAAGCCCATTGCACCATGGTAAAGTGTATAAAAATAAATTTCATTAGTATTAAAGCAAAACACTCACTAGGATATTATCATTCTTGGCTGACAATTATTGCCATTTAATGGCCGATATCAATCTATCCGTGAACAAACCGTACTCATTTAAATTGATTTAAATTAGCTAAAGATTCCATTTAATTGTGTGTTTATCAACAAAGCCAGCCGATTGATTCGTTACTGAACGAATCGGCTGAGAGAATGATTCAATTACATAAAAAAAACGTTTTCGTTTATGAAAAGAGAATTACAATAAAATCTTGAAAAAAGGGAAAAAGAAATTCAGAAATGTTGACTTAGCTGAAATAAGTTTAAGTTAAAGTTAGGGGCATATTTTAATATTATATACGCTGCGTTTGCAGAGAGAAATTCAGTATTAATGTTTTTGATTATTATTATCAATTGTTATTTTTATTTTATTGTACCATCTCTGTTATTATCTATAATTATTACTATGGATGTTATCATCGCTACAGTGGTTACTACATTCCTATATGTAAGGAAAATAATTCTTGCATTTAATTGTGAAATACATTTTCCTAAATGCCATTTGCTGAAGAACACTTGCTGCTAACACTCCACACAAGAATGAAAGCTAATTCAAAATGAAACATTCTAGTATATAAATAACAATAAAAAATAACCCCGTATATCCCTTTTAAATGTATATACTGCAAAAAAACTGAAAGGATATTAGATTTACTGCGGATGGTAAAAGTTCACATATAACCAGCTACCGGAAAATAAGTCTTTCAGACAACACTGGCTACCTAATCAAATATCTTTTATTGGGAAACTGAATCATTACAGCAGGATATTCAAATAAAATCTGTCCGTCTAAACCATCTTTATATCCACCAACAATGCACAACATTGTTTACGTTATTAGGCTATTTTCTGCATAACACATTAGCCAATCCCTTTGAGCAGGCTTATTAACAGACAAAATACAAAATGTCCAGCTCAGCCATAACTAACGAAAATGAGGTCCGCTTTGCGCATTACATACATTTGCAAATAGCTGACCATGTGCACAGGACAACAAATTAAGCTTTTATCCGAGGAGAAAAAAAAAAAAAAGAGAGCCAGGCACCTTTTAGTCAGAGCAAGAAAAGAATCAAGCCAACAACACTTACACTGACAGTATTTTATGTCCACACAGGTGATTCTACAAGATTTTTGTGATGTGTAATGAAAAATAAAACAGCGAATATTAGCTGACTGTTAGAGAAAGCGTCCATAGGGAGAAACGTATGATAGAAATAATGCACTGCGGCTACAGATGATTTATCATACGGAAAGAGTATCTCAAAGGAAGTTATTACGCTAAAATCGGCTTCCGCAGAGAAAACAAATGATTTAATTGATGTATCATTAATTTTTAATCGCTGTCTCTTTGTTTTGCGTTGGTTTGTAATACAGACACGAATCATTCGGAACAGCGTCACGTATCAAACAAGCGAAAGTATTTCGTTTCCAGAAATGATGGGAAAGCCAATAATGAAGAGAAAATATTTCTCTTTTATGCTTATTTACTCCGTCTAGACTCTTAAATGGCATCTGATAATGATTCCGGTTGCACGATTAATACAGTCCAGTGTGCTGTTTATTGATGCAGAGCAGAGCTCAGGATGTAGAGCTTATATAATGAAGAACAACAGGACAAGAGATGGCCTCGTCCGTGGCGTCTGAGGCTGTGCGGACACGGCTCTTCCAGCAGCATGCTGAGTGCTCCAGCCTTCATTTATCACTTCGGGTGATAGGTCAGCTTCGCCCTGGTTTCACAGCCTTTCAATAGGACTTTTATTACCACAGACCGCTCTGGAAGCGTGGCCCGCATAACCAACAGCACATCACCAAACAATCTGCAGATGGAAAGCTGGTGGGAATCGCTTGAATTCGGCTCTGTGTTTACGAGCACGCCTCCCTTCCTAAAGCTGGGAGAAATTCTTCGGGGAAAGATCAATGCCTGAGGAAAACAACAGGCGCGTTTGGACATTCTGATGTCCGCCCGCTGTTCCAGATTAGAGGAGGAATCTAGTTATCTCTATTTGTATCTGCTCAATCTCTCCCTGCATTCGAGATCACACGGAAGACAGATGGAGCAGGTATTCGGGCTGAACACATTAATGACTTCATACGGGCAGAAAGAGCTGTTCCCTGATGTTTCATATCCCTTCCCCATGCAGAATTAATGAATGGGATTCTCAGTGCAACAGATACTGAAGGCATACTTTTAAACGTGGCTTGGAAATGTAGAAGTAAAAATATTACTTAAACTATGTAGAGTGTTCAACCAGTTCTCTCATTCCTATTAAAAAAGACAGCAACATACTGGAATGAAATCATTGTATCGCTACACAATCAAGCTGCTTTAAGCAGGCTCTGCGCAGCCTTCAAATGATGAATAATAATGCAATGTTGAAAAAGAAAGGTATTAAAGATAATCTAAAACGCAATGAATCAAATTAAAACCAATTTTTAAGCACTCAATCTCAAAATGATGTGAAAATAACACAATACATCGATTTAAACTGGTAAAAAGATGCATTAAACATTTTAATTAAATGAAAATTAAAGACAGTATGCTTTTATACATGCCGTTTTAAAATACAATGAAATTAAAATTAATTTATTTTCCATTTTTATCATACAGACTCCGCTGCATTAGAATAAAACTAAAATAAAAATTCTTTTTTACATAACTTTGAACTTGCCATCTAAATATATGATGAATATTTAATCTAACGCATGGCTTAATTATTAACTAGTTTCTTTTAAATTAATCTGCTACAAAAAGGTTATCAGAATTAATCACTGACTGACTGAATCAATCAGACTCATGAATCATGATATCATGTTACTCTTCAAGTGCTAAAAGAATCCAAGAATCCTTAATCAAATCATTAATAAATTAAAACTATGAGTAGAAAAAGAATCATGGCAGTAATTCCGTATGATCTTCATCTTTACATGGAAATCGGAAGCATTGACATGCCACATCAGTTCAAACCAATACAGCAAAAACATTTCTTAGTTGTCAAACAGGGATTTCTCAAGGTGAGTACAGGTTTCATGGAATATTCAAATACACCATTATTAACAGTGCTGGTAATTCTGCTAGCGCAAGGTCGTGGCTGTTTAAAAATGCATTATCCTCATAAAAAAACGACCACAGCACAATCCGAATGTT
This sequence comes from Puntigrus tetrazona, assembly GCF_018831695.1. NCBI lineage: Eukaryota > Metazoa > Chordata > Actinopteri > Cypriniformes > Cyprinidae > Puntigrus > Puntigrus tetrazona. Next base: position 17,468,496 of record NC_056712.1, read on the forward strand.
TTTTTGGCAAAACGGCAAAGCAGCACGGGTAAAAGCTTTGAAATCACGACCGCAAAACATTTTCCACTTCCAGTCGTGAATCTCTCATTAGCTTTCAATGACACATTCACACAACAATCACTTCAAAGCATGACGGTTTCCATAATCCAGGTATCAAATGACTCGTGAAAATATCTGTGCCTCTTGTTGCCAGATAAAAAAAGACCAAAGAAAGTGTTGCCCTTTTGATGATGAAATCATGGGAAACACCAACAAAGACGTATCTGTAAACAGCCGCGAATGAAAGCGAGGCTTGAAGACAAATGGCTGGTTGAAATAAACACAACGCACATGTCTGTCTGTGTACGCTCCCGCTTAATCACATTAATGAACCTTCATTCACACGCTGACATACGTCTTCATTAGCATTTATGTTTCATGTGATTATGACTATGACAGATGGGTCTGACCTGATTCGACACGCTCTCCATCTCAGACAAAAGAGAAATATCAAGGGAAAGCTCCCTGTCATGTGACTAATCTAGTATGGCCGTTCTCTGATGTCCACATTTTAATGGAAACAGGAGGCTATAAATACAGGCAGGTGTGATGAAGCAAAGGGTCAGCACTTTAGGGAACCCGTGACGCAACGGCTCTCTCCTGATGAGGAAGTGAAGCGTGACGCCGAGAGTGAATCTGTCAGCAGCTCTTAAGTTATAGCCCCCCCCCCACCCCAAGTCGTCCCTCTCTCTTTATGTGAAACCATCCAAATCACTCCGCAACTGCATCCTGATAATACCACAAAGAATGAGAGTCATTTCCTGTGATATTTCAGGAGGGAACGCCCGAGTCTTCACTTTGTCGCTCTGCGTGCATATTTGGGGGAGAACAGAAGTAGAGTTTCTTCAAGATTCTTTAGATGTAGGCGCATATATCTTTTGCTGCAGTATTTGCTCAGGGCGCTGGATTCTGGCTTGTCCAAATTAATATATCTGGTCCTCAAACCTCTCAAATTTCCATGCAAACCCAGCAAGAGCTGCCATATTCCTGCGGTATAATGAAAGCCAAGGGGAATGGAGGTCATAGAGCTGTTCAGGTTGTAGTCCTAAAACCCGGAGGAGTCGTGAGCCCCCTCTGAGGATTTCCACATGGCTTTTTAGATTCTTTGATTTATGAATAAAGTAGGGGCTGTGGTTAACATCGCTTGAAGATACGTTTTTTTCTACGTGATCCATTAAACTAAGGATGGTACTTTTTTATAGCAGTTGTTCAAACCATTAAGCATTTGAACTCACATATTTCTAGTAATTGCGGTACTTAACTGTCAGGAACTAAATAATAAAGCGTTTTTTGAGATTCTTGAGGGAACCCGTGGAAAATTTATGTCTGTCTGAGGTCGATGAGACTTTTTATGTTTTTGAAAGACTTTTAAGCTAGGTTGCATTAAACAAGGCTGCATTTATTTGATCTAATATACAGTAAAAACTGTAAAATGGCTGTAATCTTATTGCAATATTGTTATCTATTATTATTCAGTTATGTTAAAATGAAAATAAAGCTGAATTTCAGCATCACGATCCTTCGGTAATCATTCTAATATGCTGATTTGCGTACATACTGTCAAATCAACATACTGACTCTAACACACTCTGAACAGTAAGTTTGATTAATCTGTTAGCTAATGCGCTGAAATGGAAGTATTTACATGATATTACATCAGTCAATCTAAGATGTTTCAGAGGGGGGTGTAAATGACAAAGCATCTCAAATAAAGCTAAGCTGTGGCTGCTTCTGCAACACAATGCTCAGAATTACCCCAGGAGGTAGCCAAATGGAAGTTGCACGGAGATAAATGGCAGATGTAAGGTAATGACTTATGAATGTTGCTGACACTGGTTTGCGTGTAGGGGATGTGAAGTCACAAGACAGATAAATACCCCCTGTATGCGATTAAACTGCCCACTTTGATTTTACTCTCATCAAACTTCCTGCAGGCCAAGCTGTATTTCGCAGACACGGAGGAAAGAAATTAAGTGTCACCATATCCCTGCGTCGAATAAATGAAATGTTGCCTTCAATAATATCCGGGGCTTACTTTTGGCAGAAGGCTCATTTTCATGTTTATGACTTTAGTCAAGTGCTCCGTTTCATTTGCAATTGCCATTTCAGTGGAAAGTGCTTTAGAAAGTCAATCTATTTATTTCAGAATTTCTTTTGAAAAAATTACCTTGATAATAAAGAATTCAAACTACTGCAAAGGGCTCTAAACAGTTCAAGAAAGTCAACTGAACTATTTTAGGAAGTTTAAGAGAGTCGATCTTTTATCACAATATTTAGTAAGGCTGCATATTGGCAAAAAATGGCAAAATGGCACAGCAATACAGGAATATATATATATATATATATATATATATATATATATATATATATATATGGAGACTGTATGCAAGGCCATATATATCAATATTTACTTATTTAGGAGGATGATCTAATTTTACATAAACTGTCTTCAGCAAAGAAGGAGATGTCATTGGTAGTAACTGTGAGCTAGGTTTGCTAATGCTAAGTTTAACAGTGTGCTCTTGTGGATTTTTAACCACTGACTGTAGAAATGATGGACAACATGTATCCACTTCCTGCGAAATGTGAAGTGAAGGCAAAATGTCCCAAGACGGGCGCTACTATCTTGAACTGAAGACATTATTTGGAGACAGAATCGGTGCTGTAGTTATCATGGAGCCGCCGTATCATGACCAAACTCACACATTCAACTGTATATTACACAAACACTTGAACATATGCTTGATAAGAGCTACCTAAAATGATCTTTTTGAGATTTTTTGCTTTTTTTAGTCGGTTCAAGTCCGATTGGTTTACAAATACTGAAGCCAGCCACCAGGGGGCGATCAAAATATTTTGGCTTCACCTTTCAGAACGTGCGTCACACCTGCTTTAAATCTGCTTTAAATCTAACACCAAGCCACAAATCTAGGATGTAAACAAATAATTAAATATCAATGCAGAGTTTTGAGAATGGATTCAGTATTGCCAAACATGCTATCACGTCACACAAGTGTAGCAATAGTCTATTACAACCTCAATATAGAGGTGGCACTATTACTTGCTATTACATTACATTGCCACCATACCAAAATTTAAATTTCAAATTGATTCATCTATACTACTGCTAGAAGCGATGGATGTCTTATGTGGGAATCCAAAAGCATTAGTAGTAATAAGTGATCAATAATAATCAGTAATGACCAACAGTAAGTGCAAAATTAAACATAATATATATATATATATATATATATATATATATATATATATATATATATATATATATATATATATATATATGAAATAATATAAAATCCACCTGTAAACTGACTGTTTATGCAACTGGCTTGACATTAATATCTATAGTATACAATTTAATAAATGAATAAAACTGAGAAAATGAAAACCAATTATACCCCCCTCCCCACAAAAAAACTGTTACAACCTAAAGCAGTCGGTAATAAAGAACAAATGAATGCATTTTTCTTCAATTTTCTCTGGCATGTTCTGCTAAGGTGTTTCCCCTGCAGCTCAGCGAAAAAGAAACAGGGGGAAAACGGCAGGTCCGATGGGACAGAGTGGAGAGTGTTAATCAGAACCCAGGATTTATCTCCCCTCACATTATCTGCCGGTTTCTCACACGGTATGCCTCTATCGCTTTGTGGGAATTTTTGCTACTATGACCTCACTGACCACTACAGCAGCGAGTGTTCAGTACTGATAGTAGTTTCCTGCAGATTCAAGCCTTACATCATTGTTGGTAGGTTGCAAAGGGATACAACTTTTTTATTAAACTAACTTTAAAAACAAACTTTGGGCCACGAGGACAAGGGCAAATCATTAGACTTCTAGGACATTTCAGGCATCCTCATAAAACTTCTAAGGCATTCAGCTTCCTATTAAGGTTGACGTGTCCTGTCAAGGTGGTCACTACATCTGGGTAATTGTGTGTGAAGGGCAAGCTAATTGAACTTTGCGATGCTGGGCTATGACAGCATTAAAACCTCAGAGTATTACACCTTAATAAGGTTCAGAGAGCTCCATTCTGGGTCCAGTGCACTTTTAATTACGTGCACCTCATTCGGCGCTACAACACCCAGGAGGAGACACTGTTCCGTTCAGAAAACCTCAGGGCACTTGGAGGAGATGAACAAGCATCCTGGTCTGAACTGGCAACTCACAGTGAATTACACAGCTTTTCTTCAAAGTCAACTTAGCATAATTTGCTTTCAACTCATTTGTTGTATAAGTCATCTAAAGTGCATGCTAAAGTATTTATACATTACGTATTATTTATATCTAACGCATGCATATCTTAGTATAATATTATATATTTATTATTGTTAAGACTAAGATATGTATGTGTTGCTGAAGACTTTTATGCTCACAAAGACTGTATTTATGTGATATAAAATTTGAGTAAAACAGCAATATTGTGAGATATCAATGTAAATATATATATATATATATATATATATATATATATATATATATATATATATATGTGTGTGTGTATATATATATATATATATATATATATATATATATATATATATATATATATATATATATATATATATATATATATAAAATGCAGCTTAAGCAACGATTCACCACAATTACATCCATTTAATTTGTATGATATGTGTGTATACATATACTGTGTATATGTATTATGTATATATAAAGACACCCACATACAGTATATATTTTAAAATATTGACATGTATTTACATGTATATATCTATATAATTTATATTATAACTACATAGATGTAATTTTTGTTACATCATTGCCCAGCAGCAAAATAAATACAGTTGAATTTGGAGTAGGTGACTTATATTATATTGTAAATTTACAGTAAGAGGGTTGAATAAGAGTGTGAAAGTGTCACCTAGAGTTAATGATTGGATGCTTCTTTATTGCATTCACATTAGTCTGAATAAGGAAATGTTCATCTTTAACAGAACTGCAGACCTGTAGATGCACTTTGCATTGACTTTAGAGTGCTTCTAATCATGGCTGTTGCTAACTAAAGATAAAAGCAATGTGCTAACGCTGTAAAGCTGTACATTATTCATGTGTTTATTATTTGTTGAAAAGATTGAAAACACTGAAATGGCTCTGTTCTTTTTGATATGCTAAAAAGATATTTGTTGGGGTTTTTTTCCATGTCTCCGTAAACAGATTTCGGAGAGAAAGCAAAACGCGAAGCAAAGCAGATGCAACCATTCCAAAAACGATGAACAAGGGACGCTGGTTTTTATTCATGAATCTTTAGTTCCTCCACACATCCAGTACAAGAAGTGCCTCAACCCTACTCTGCCAGTTACGCGCTGCCTGTTGGAGGTCTCTGTTAACACAAACATTGACAGCGAGAGCTAAATTATTCAGAACGTGAATATTTCATGATCAGACTTGCGCTCTGGGGGGGCTACGGATGCCTTTGATATGTCTATTAAGTAATTCATTAATACAAATAAAATGTTAATATAGACCTCTTCATTGTGACTATCCTCTGACAGCAGGTAAAGGCATACTTTGACCTTTAAATACCTCCCAGGTGGCCTGCAGCATTTAGTCAGAACCACTGAAGATTTATATTAATCATAACACTATCCGAATAAATGCCAACACACACACACACCAAATTTGAAAAGAGATGCAAAACATCAAAACCTCCAAACTTCATTGGATAGCAAGTATAATAAACATGGTTATGTATAATAAACATGAAGGATATGATTTATTACTTACTAACATTTATTTCTTTGTTAAATTGGTGAAAATGTAACTTTTTTAATTAAAAAGAAACGTTGAAAGTAATATTAAGTCATAACTAATTATTTAAATTTTACCTAGCGAATATCTACTCTTTTTAAAAGTAGATGTTTTTCTTTAGAAAATGTGATTATGCCATGTTGAGCGGGCTTATTATGAGAATTCCTTCATGCAAAAAAAAAAAGAAATTGCATAAACACACTTAAGCAGTAAATAAATATACTGGAAACACCTGTTTAACCTGAATTAAGCTTTATTGGTATCAGGAAAACCACATTTTTTCCCGAGCAATAAAAATGCAGCCTTTCTTTCTCACTGACTGTGTATTACGTCTAGTTTTGCCAGGTCTCTAATAGAATTTATTCATGTACAGATGAGTCCCCCAGGCTAGAACACACTCCTGAAAAAGACATAATACACTAGAGCAAATCAGAAACTCACAGCAGAAAAGTGGTCCTAATAAGTGGATTCAAAATAGAGTTGCAGTGTCATTTCGTCTTATAAATAGGGAGGAATTGGGGAGCACCTATTTTTAAACTTTGTCCTATTTCTTTGAATGTGCTACAGTAACAGCGGTAAGCTACAGCGAGTCTTGCGATTGAGTAAATTTAATAACCAGCGTGTGGATGTTACCTGGGTCAAGCCACATCTGCATTCTATAGGTCCTAATACAAAATATTAAATCATGTACGTCTTTTTCATGACATCACAATTATGTAAGTTAAATTTGTAAGTTATATAAGTTACAAATAAACCACTCACACCTTGTACAATGTAAAAAAGAAAATAAATATGAGTAATAAAATAACATTACGCCTTCACATTTTTGTCTCATGTCCAGCATGATTCTGTGAGTCACATAGGTGACCTGTGCTGTGCTATTTATCTCAAAGAAAGGGAGGACAGCTTAATAATTTCACTTTCATAAGGGTAAATATATTTGAATATTAATATTAATATATATTTATAATATCCAAAGTACAGTCTGTGCTGTCAGTCAGTCAGCTAATTGTATATATTGTACATAATGATGCGTAGTTTACATAGGAAAGCTTATGAAGCCGGAATATGAACGCAATCTACTTAATGGTTCTTTATAACTATTTTCTAACGGGAAACTGCACGTTGCATTTATATTTTGGCTTCATATGCTTGCCTGTACAAAATACACATCATCAATAAGGTGTTTACTGAATTTCACCTTTTAATATCTGCATTTCTTAAATTACCACTAAATGCAAACTGCATAAAAATAACTGGCGGTCAGTGGAGAGTAGCTTTGTTTTGCCCACCAGGGGGCGTTCCTATAAGGGTGCGACGTCACTCGAAAACTATCAGCTGGGAAACATATTTGTAATAAGTTATAAACCCTTAAATATAGACTAATGCGAAATACGAGGTTGTTAATCAATGATATATGCTTTTGTTAAAGCCATTGGCTACCAACTTATTTTTCTTAGATATTCGCATTCCTTTTGAAAAACTACATTACCCATATTTCCGTAGAGAATCAATCAGAAGGTGTATTCCGTTCAACTGTGAGTGGACTGCGAAGAGGGCTTCACGAGGTATTCTGTCATTCTATCCGAAGGGAGTGAACTTGTTCAGTTTAAAGGGCACTGCGAATGGCATAGGGAATAGGGAAGACCAATAGATCTCTTCACAAGAGTTGAAGATTTACTTTCAGGGCATTTCAAGTGAGCGATTACTCAGTGAAGTCCACTTTAATAGATATCCTGTGCTTAGGGTGTAGGGAGCTGCATAGGGACCCTGTCAAAGGGAAAGCACATAGAGAATCATCATTTGCTTTGCATCATGGGATTGTAGTTCATTACCTCATTAAAACCGTCAAGTTAACAGGTTTGAACCTTTGTGTTTTTGTACTGTAAAACAAACTTAATGTTGTAATGTTGTGATTAACCGAAGGCAGTGTGACCACTGCTGCACTATGTGACGTGAGTTTGGAGGCGTGGCCATCTGTCAGCCTGACCAATTGGAGACAGGAGGAGTGTCATAAACAGTCATTATTTTTAGTTTGCTAATACTGGCGGCTCAGAAATTATATACTTCATCTTTTATCTCTGCCATATTACAGTTACAAACAAGCCCAAAGCAAAAAACACATAACGGAGCACATAAGCAAAAAAATTATTCAAAATGACAAAACTATATGTAAATCAACTGGATTTAGAGACAGTAGCAGTAGTAGAGTGACAGAGGAAATGTGGATTGCATCAGCAGCTTCAGAAATCACTCTCTTTTGTGTTCATGGTGGATGTTCACCGCATGACAACAATCCCACCGTTTGAAAAGGTAGTCCTTCTTATCTCCTCCCAAAGCTACAAAAGAGGTATGCTGCGATTTTGGGAGCCATATATTAACAATGCCTGTCAAAGCAGTATCAGTATGTTCCCACACAATATGCCATAAATAGATTTGTATTATGTAATTCTTTGAAGACCTCAGCTCTATGGCTGATGATGTGTGTTTTGTGGTTCTCCCAATGATTAAACACAGACCACCTGCTCAAATATCAGCGTCCTGTGGCTTCAGATGGATTCCCGTCTGCTTCAATGTCTGTGGTCTGTCTTTCAGTTGAAAGACACAATACAGCTGTAAATAGAGATGCGAGACTCCCGATGGCAAACGGCTCATGTTCTGTCACCAAACAGAAGACAAAGGCTTGGGGGTGAACATCCATCGGCTAGCTGCGTTCCGTTTTTGGGGTCCCTCAAAAGAGAGCGCAAATAATATCTTCTTTGTGCAGTATGAAGTCAGAGCATACTGCAAAAATACAGGGTGTTTTCCCACCCCGTTAAAAAACTCTGAGTCATAGAGAACATCTTTGTTGGAGCTTGTGCACAAGCAAAGGACAGTCTGAGCAAAATGAAAGGCTCCCAGTGTGAGATTGTAGCCATCTCACTCTCATTTTGTCCAGGCCTAGCACTAAATAAAACTAAAAACAGCTCTTTTCTCTTATACACCACCTTTATGGCTCCACGGAGGAGAGAAAGGTCAGTGAAAATGGAGAGCAGTAAATTCAATTCGCATGCAATTGCTTTGGAAAATGCAATTCTGTGAAAGTCTGAATCTCGCCGGCTGCAGTGAACCAAATAACAGAAAAATGCAATGTGCTGTGCAATCTAGTCTTCTCATTAATGGCTGAAGTGTCTATACTTTTATGTAATCCAGAGCATTCCACAAAAACAGGCTCCTTTTTGCTATACAGAACCTCTTTATGTACTCGAACAACAGCAAAAATATTCAAATTACGAAGACACAGCATATTGTTCAGCTCTGTTGCTCACTAATCGAGATCCATAATTTCATAATTACATGCTGCCTTTATCATTTCATCACACAAATATACGATTCTACGCAGGATCCTTTTAACCACATCGTGATATTAAAATTTCAACCATAATTAAGCTTCAGCGGTATCAGAGAATAGAACATAGCAAAGCCGTGCTGAAAATTCAACCTGAATAAAGCCAACACTCTGTATTCACGCTTTAGCAGCCGTGGATACGCTGACCCTAGCAGTACAAGGCAATTTATGAATATAGAATTGAAAATAAATTACCTATGGCTTAAATGTCATTAAGAGTGTAGCTGGCTGGATTAGATGAAAAAAACGGCAACAAGTTAAAGAGCTGCGAGGCAGTGTCATGCAAAGCACGTTAAAACCCAGTGTTCGGTTTTACAATGCAATTTTCAGAGACAATTGCTTGATAATGAATTAGACGATCTGAAATCTGACTGCCCAATATTAGTTAAATAAAAGCTGTCAAAAACATAAACCCATCCAAAACAAAACAGTTGCACATATATGTGATTCACTACCAAGACATAAAGCAGTGGTCGAGTCAAATACGCCTCACAGGAGCGGTTCCTCTTGATCTTATTAATTGGATCACTCAGAGAGGAGAGGGTAAGTGCATCCGTCCTGTGTACACTAATCCCTTCAATAAAGATTAGCTGTAACGTGTAAAAAGCCCGTTTCTGAGGCAGTTTGTCTCAGGCAAAATCTGCTTAAAGGGATCAAAAGTATCTCAAATGATAAAGCTGCCAAGAGCTGCCAGAGAAACACAAACGCATCATGTTCTTAACTCACGCACTTTCTGTGAGTACATAAATCATACATTATATGGATTACGTAGCTGGGTTTTCTGAGCACGTTGTCGGGCTGCATATATAAACGCAGTTTGGCCAATCAAATTCGAGGACCGGAACTAATTATTGTGTGAAGGAGTTCGTGTTGCAAGCAAAAACATCTTCAAGATAACTACTGCTACTGCATCTCGTTAAGCTCTTGCGATAATGCATCAGTTCATTTAGTCTGCAGTCAGGGCAGAGATCTATTTAATACACAATATAGTGACATACAGCTTGTTTGTGTGAGGTTTCTCAGTACAGTGATGTAAGCGTGGGTGCTGGTGTGTGCATCCACACTGCCATCTAGTGCATCCGAGTGGCTCACAATGCATGTGGGCATTAAGAGCATAATTGTGCATAAAACTCTGCGGTTACTTGTCATTTAATAAACCCTCACACATCCAACTTGCAGTATAGTTACTACATGCGAGTGTTTAATTAGATACCTGAACTTTAGCTCCACCCCCTCATATAACTTTATAGAACATTTATGCACTGGAGACTTTTATGAACTGCATGGTTTCCGAAAAATGTGCCTGAAATAAATCTAGCACCCAACGTTTTGTATCTGCTCATTACCGTAAAAATGGGTTTTAAGAGCAAAAGCTAGTCTGAGTCATTAACATTTTTATGCATGGTTGTTGTCCAGTATCTGTATTATGTTGCTATGGCTTTGCTAAATGGCATTACTCATGCTTGCATTAACAGCCTGTTGCAGTTATGAGTGTAAATGTAGTATAGTAGTAATACATTAAGTTCCATAAGACATCCAAGCTTGACTCTGATAAAGACGAAACAACTTTGCATGACACAAAAAAAATCATAAACACATCTACATACGCTTTAAACATTCAAGCTGTGGTAAAAGGCAGCTCATGAAGAGAACCATTTTTCCACCCTACACTTCATTATGAATTATTACTCTCTCCCGTCTAACAGCATTTGCTAAATGGGGGTGATTTTCAACACATTCAGACTAAATGCACCTTATTACCTGCATCTGTCTGTACAAGCAATATTAAGCTACCCTACAGCATTTATTTTACAAATCACAAACTAAACTTCGCCTGCAAACATCACTTATCTATATATCCTTTTTTTTGCAGAAAGCCATCTTGTACTCGATAAAACTGAAGCTATTTAATGAGCATAAAATTGCAATGGAAGACCATTTACCACCAAATAAAAACATAGTTTGGAAGACAAACTGGCACTCGGGTCATTATCATTCCATTTTCTCAGCAACGCTGCTCTCACAGAAAGTGCCTCAGGTGCTATTCCGTATCGCGGTAGAAATTCGATAGCCCCGTCCCGTGAGATTGACTCTGGCGTAGGTTCAGGCTTGGCCAGCGGGGTGGAAGTGGAAATTGAGCTCTGAGGATAAGAGGGAGGTGAGGTGGAGGGGGGTTGCTCGGGACTGCCACTGAACTGTGTGGTTCAACTGAGGGGCAGCCACCTGTCACTAGGCTATCCCTTTACCTCAACCAGACGTACACACTTCGGCTTCTTGTTCAGACTCCCCACTGGCCCTCTGGCAAACACTCTGTGTGTTCCTTAAGGCCCCCGTGTGCATGCATGTCTGGTGCATATTCTTAGCAAACTGCGAGGTGGCAGAGCTCCTCAAATCATGCAGTCAGTTATCCTAATAGTGCATTCATATTTTGATAAACATGAACTATTGATCCATAATGCATTTGTTAGCTCGTATCAATATGCATTTAATAGAGTCATTGGTTGATTAAAGGGTACTCCATCCTAAAATGAAAATTTTGTCATTAATCATGTACCCCCATGTCGTTCCAAACCAGTAAAAGCTTTGTTTGCCTTTGGAACACAATTTAAGATATTTTGGATGAAAACCAGGAGGCATCTGACTGTCAAACAATTACCGCTGTCAAGGTGCAGAAAAGACATTATCTGAATGACCCATCTGCCATCGTGGTTCAACTGTAACATTACGAATAAATCGGCCTAAATCATCATCTTGGCGCCATTTGGGGCAGCTTCCGGTATGCAGTTCTGTGTTAGAAGGTGATGTTGAATAAATGTATTATTTTAGTTTTCTTTCCATACAATTAACAAGTTGAACCACTGATGGCAGACTTTCATACTTTTCTGCACTTTGACAATGGTAGTCAATGACAATGGACAGTCACCTGGTTTTCATTCAAAATACTTTAAATTGCATTCCCGAAGAAGAGCAAAGCTTTTATGTGTTTGGAACGGCATGGAGGTAAGTGATTAATGACAAAATTTTTGTTTTGGGGTGAAGTAACCCTTTAAAGCTACTGTAGTTGTGCTTGCAACCAGACATGCAATGCATTACAAATCTCTGACTGTTTTTATATTTGAGGTTAATACATTTAAAAGAACCAAAGCTAGTCTTATTCACAGCCTACTGTGATGCCAGTGCACTTGTACACATGCAAACCTGAGAAATATTTAAACTCAGTTCGCATGTCTTATTTTATCACTCCAAAACAACCAGAAGATTATTTATAGTTCAAGAAGTGCACTTCAAAAACACAAAAGCCTCTCTACGAGGTGGGAAAAGGAACAAAAAAAGTGTTACGCACAGAAAGTGCATTAAAATGTCATTTAAAATTCCACAAAAGGCAATTTAGCCTCACAAAGACCAGATAAAACCCACGAAAAATGTCAAAAGGGCAATGAGAAGGCAGATGAGACACTAGCGCTAAAATCCAGTGTAAATGCAGTGCAAGGTTATAATGGATGGAAAACTAAAGCAATGTTGTATGTCAGATAGCAGAGGCTGTGCCCACCAGCTGTGGCTGATGACCCGGAGAGAGAAACTAAAGCTGTCATTACTGCTTTCTGAATTCATTATAGCAGGAGGAAGTGACACACTGCCACCCTTGGTGTTCTTTTCCACCTAAACAAAGTCTGAGTGATGGAGAGCAGATCTCAGGCTGCTCATTCAAAAACAATGCTTGACAATTAGAAGAGAGAGGCTCTGTGTGCTCAGCCTCTCCCTGTTAATTGTAGGTTGTGGGCTTTCAAAGATGCACAGCCAGTGAATCTGTGGGAAGATGAACTGAACCGAAACAACAAACCACTATGCTGTGATCACACGCTACTATATTTTAAGAAATTTATTATGAAAATGTTTGTCACATACAGCGCTCATCGAATGAACGCCCACAAAATTTGGCATAATTGAAGTGCATTATACATATTCACCTTAGAAAATAGTTGGTGCAAATCTTACTGTTTTAACACACTGCACCTTACTGTCTGAAATGAAACAGTCACTCTTTTTATAGCTTTTATAGTTATAGCAAAAGCCTGATTATTAAAGGAATCGTCTCACAAGAGGGAACACACACACAAAACACTGGCAGAAACATAAATCAATGCCTATGGTAATAGATTAATTGCTGAATGTAAGTTTCAGAGGGGGTGTACTTATTTATGCAGAGTACTGTACTCGAATGATTCTGAAAGAGATATTTCACCCAAAAATTAAAGTTCTGTCATCTTTTCATGTTATTTCAAAGCCATATGAGCACAAAGGAAGGTGTTATAATGAATGACAGCCTCAGTCACCATATACTTTCATCATATTGAAAAAAGATAAAGATAAAATGTTACATTTAACATTTTTCCTACGCATTCCACAGAAGAAAGAGCCACACAATTTTTGTGGCAAGTAAATGATTCATTCATGAGATTCAGTTTTAGGCAATCATCTTTAACTTCACCTCTGACATTAATAAAATATTCAATGTTGACAAAGATAAAGGTAACACTTTAATTTACGGTCGCTTAACTAGTTGAGTGCTAGCATGCAAATTACTAATATATTAGCCATTTATTAGTAGTAATTAAGCTAATATTAAGGCCTTATCCTACATCCCTAATCCTAAAAGTAACAACTAACATACTAACTATTAATAAGATGCAAATTAGGAATTTATTGAGGGAAAGTCATAGTTAAAAGTGAATAGGTATTCCCTATTCTAAAGTGGTACCAGGATAACTGCAAATTCGTCTTTTGAGACATCTCTGTTCACTGATTTAGTTTTATTTTAATTTTATTTTATGTTTCACAAAGCATTTGTAAATCACTCGACTTACAAAAAGTGATTTTGACTAATTAAGACTGATATGCACAGCAAAATGCACACAAGCCTGTGAAAAAACCCCCAACAAACATTAAATTGTGAGCTAGGAATTCATTTAACCCTGCTACGCTGGATCTACGAGGGTTAGATAACCCAACCGAACAAGTCAAACTAAATTGAATCAGACTAGCCAGTGCAAATGAACAAAACATCTACAGTCATAAATACACAAAAGTCTTTATATTTCAGTCTCAGTGGGTGTTGAAAGCACTGGACAGCAGCCTCCACGTTTGGAAATGCCATTTCCCATACACAAGAACGGAATGTTGTAGATGGATCCAAGATTATCCGAGGTTATCACGTTTCATTTAAGATGCGTAAGATGGGTCCAAACTTTCCCAGCATGCCTGGCTGATTCCTTCAGCTGTATGCCAGTTTGCTTTTGTTAGTGTTGTGGATAGATTTCCTCTCCCAAGCTCTGGAATCCAGCAGGCTGACTGGGTGGCAACAATGTGAGTCTTTATTTGCTCCTTAAGGCAAAGCAAGACACTCCCACACACGGAGAGTGCGAGAGTGCAGTGATCCACACGCCGAGGCCTTCGGTCCAAGCAGGACGACAATTAAACCAGACAAGACGAAACTGCAGGGCTCATACTCAGGAAAATCCGACACCTCATGAGTCACAAATAACTGTGACTTTCACAGTAGCTAGTTCACGTTGCCGCGTGGCTGTTAGTAAAACACTTCATTTCAAAGCAGTAATGCAGTGGGAAGAAAAATGTAAGTGAATGTAGGCCCCACGGAAGTCAGGGAACTAACGACTTACTTAAAACTAGGTTTTAATTGCTGCGTTGGCATTGACTAATTACACGCATTTGCATGCTCTCAACCTTTCCCACGAACCGAAATGTGGGCACACAGTGCATTTCCTGTTCATGTTCAGGGCAAAAGAGTTGGAAGAGTGAGTCCAAATGAACAGGAGGAGATTTGTGATGATGCATCAAAACGAGTTCGACTGCTCCGATCTGAGCGTGGCAATTAGCTTATGGATGTTTTCTTGCGAATGCAAATATCCGAAATGAAAATGGTGACCTGACATCTCCTGAAATGTTTTTATGACAAACTGCTCTACCCTCCATCCATGTAATTAATATTTGGGCGAGCAGCAGTTTGAACTAAGAACAGCAAAATGCAAATCGCTAGAGTACTTCAGCAGAACGGGACGATAAAATATGCATGAGCAGAAAGAGTCCCTTGCTTGTTAGATCTCAATATGCCAAAAACCTGTAGGTTTTGCTCGGATAAACGTTTAAACAACAGGTGGAACGCTAGCAAAAATAATTGGGTGGCACTGCAAGAAGCATACAAAGTTCACTTTAATAGCAGCAAATAGATAAAAGCTAGAAAAAAAAGTGAACTGAGGAAAATGTGTCAACTTTTTACTTTTAGGACACTGATGTCCATGTAAAGTTCAAAGATATTTGTTGCTATTCATTTAGGGGAACCTAATATAGCTAGTTAACAGTTGTTGAAACTGTCACTTGTGTTGGAACAATCCAAAAAATATATGCACATATAATTTTCCACAAAAAATTGTAAACTCCTGGCTTTTGCAAAATTACATATATAGTAATATCCAAAGTTAGGGGTTAAAACCTTTTGTTGTTATTGTACTGTTTTTACTTGAAAAGTATGCATTACATTGATAAAAGTGAACATAAACACATTTATAATGTTGACGATTTCTGTTTCAAATGCATGCAATTCTTCTCAACCTTCTATGCATCAAATAATACTAATGAATTTTTTTTTTAAATTGTATTCAGAACAAATGTTTGTTATTGATAATGAAAATGTTTATTCTGCAGCATTTGATCATGTGACACTGACTGGACTAATGATGCTAAAAATCCAACTTTGCATCACAGGAATAAATATTTTTTTAAATACTTAGATAACAGTTACAATAGCAATTCACAAAATTACCATTTTTACCACAAATGTCTTTCAAAAACATTTGAAATTTTACATAAAAATTTCCAGATATATTTAATTATTTTTAATAAAATTTAGTTTATTTAAAGTTAAACACTCTTTTTTCTTTCCTACACATAAAAGAATGTTGATAAAAAATAAAACACGCTGTCAGGGCACGTAAAAAACCGACCCCACTACGATACCAAAAAGAAACCTTATTATTTAACATCCCATGAATGTGAAAGTATGGCCCAATTTTCTTCAGCTCACCCTATTCAGATAAACGCTGAGACATTGTAGGTGGCTGTTTAGAAGGAAAACTTGTGACTTTTGACACAATAATGAAAGTTTGGCCTAAAATGGCATCTAATCCACACGAGAGACTCTACATTAAATGGTGTTGGCTGGTCAAGGGATACTTAAGAATTATCTGCTGTTTCTTCTGGTCCACTATTTTGGTCATTACACAAACACATGTCCCCCTTGGAGTCTAGACGACCCCACCCCCGCTGACTGGCATTATATGGCTTCCAACAAAACAACTGGAACAATAGCATTGTGTCTAAACTCTCCCATAGCTTCAACCTCTGTGCTACTTCCATCAGCAGAAGGTGACATGTTTGACTTTGAGCAAAACACTCAAGTAAGACGATCTGTCTTGTTCAATCTATTGCCAAATATTCTATGAAGTTAAACACTGTCTGTTTGTTTTGTATGGAGGGAGAGGTGTGTTCGTCATGGGTTGAAAGACAAACAAATTAAAACCTTCTAAAAGACGCTGGAGTTATTTGAATGAACTATAGATACCCAGTGGGCGATTTAAAAAGTTTGCAACAGAAAAAACTATTACTGGTCCTTGAAGGAATTTGTTGAGGTCGTCTCATGACCCATAGTGACCTTGTTGTGTAATTTTTTTTCCACAGCAACCGTCAGGGACTCATGAAAATGTTTTCGAGTGTGCTGAGGCTGACATTGTTTTGATACTGGAAGACAAGACAATCTTTCTGGTTTGGCGAATGTCTCGACATCCATCTCAGTAATGTGCATCGTAGCTAATGAGCTTAGAGCGCCGTTAATTATTGCAGCAGGAGAAAAATTACAATTTACGATGTCTTCTAAGCGTCTTGAATAACAGCTTACACTGTGCCACATCCTTTAAAATGAGATAAACTGCCACCATACTGAAAACTGAACAATTGAAATTTATGGTGATGTCCTGTGTCTCGGAAGGAAAGGGGAAATTGTATGAAGTCATAAAGGATGACATTTTTATAAGGAACCAGTATTGATAAATGGCATAAAAATGAAACCTCTCTTTTTCTAATGAAAAGATTGTACTTTTCATTAAATATTTGTTGGAGTACTTTTTTTTTTTTTAATCTCTTTTTTTTTTTTTTTTTTTCAATCTTACGAGTACAAAAGGTTCTTGTAAAAAGGTTGAAATACTTTTAAAATATATATATATATTTTTTACTCTAAATAAAAACAAGATTAAATAACAACAATTTAATCTTTTAGAGACAAAAAAAAAATTCTTAAAATGCTTTTTTTAAAATGCATTCAGCAACTTAACCACCACAAATTCATAAGTTGGCTATATGCTTTTTTGAAGACTCAAATTCTTTCGATAAACATGCTTTAGGTCACTTTGTTTCTTTTTCAGTTCCTCAAATCTAAGATACTAGAGAATAATTTTTTTTTCATTGAAAAGGTTCTCCAGTGGGTTCAGGCTTTAAACTCTATATAGTTCTAAACGACACCTTCATTGTAGTTTTAATTAATTATTTCCATAAAATAGACCCTATAAACACTTAAATGGCATTTAAATGGCATTCACTTAAATGGCAACAGATACTATGATTTGAATCCACTAAAATGGAATGAAAGTCACATCAGAACGAGTTTATTTGCCATGAGAGGCTTCATTTCCTAAACTCAATATGGAGCTTGGCCAGCACTGGGCGCTCTCAAAAGCGCGACGTCACCTCGTCTTGACTCTGGCTCAAAACAAAATTAGTCATACCCTTTTCAACAGGCCTGCATTATTTGAAGGCTCTCCTAGAAAAAGCTGTGTGCGTTACGAGACGGCCTGCCATGCAGTCAGCTCCATTGTGTCATCATTCAGTGAGAGCTCAATATGCAGGGTGAAAAAAGAAGAAGAGTTTAAATCAGCACACTAAGTATAACCGAGAACAACAATATGAACAGTAAATCAGTGTGAGATCATATGCTGCTTTGGCTAGATAAGGATACAGCGAAAGATAGATGGGAAAAGTGGTATGCTGTCACTGCGACCGTCATCACAGTAGGACTTGCTGTCGAATTTCCACAAGCAATTAAGCCTCATTGACACAGCAAACTATAGAAATGTTCGATATAAGACATTTAAATCGACCTCAAGGCCACATTTACATAAGAGCTGGCGTGAATGCAGGACTCTCTAATTGAATATTAAACCCCCGACGAGAAGCTAACAACATTCAAGGACCCCCTTCCTAATCTCCACCAGGTTCCTGGCATCATGGAATCCTATCTAACACGTATCTCAATATTTTCAGTAGATATATCCTCAAGCTCTTCAGCAACCTTTCTCAGGCTGCCCTGCCTGAGATAAGAATAGTACATAGCCTCAAGAAATACATTTGCCACAGCAGGTCAGCCATGGAAAATTACCTTCTGTGCTTTTTAATATCAAGAAACTTTTCTTCCCTTTGGAGCTACGGCGGTAGCGGAAGGAAAGAAAGCTCTTACAACACAGCATCAGAGTTGATTTTCTGTAAATATAAGCAGGTTTTTGGACACTGAAGCCTTTGTACATACGGGCACGGATTTTCTCATGTGTCACACAACACAAGGGTGGTCTAAATTGGATGTTTGTTGCTAGTTTAAGAACGGCCTACAATACTGGCAGGAAGTTGAGACTGCTCAGCATAAACAGAAAAAAGGCTGAAACAACACTGAAGGAGCCCTTTTCAACTGCCGTGCACCTTTTAAATGCATCTTAAGGCTAGACGGAGTGCCAATACGATACCTCCCACTTCCACACGAACAAACTATCATATGAACAGGTCTTATTATTATCATCACAAACTAGACAAGCTCTAAGGACTGGTTCCAAGTGGTGCAACTGAAAACCATTATTCCTGAAATGCATCTAACCACATGAATGTCAAATCAGTGCTGACAGCACAGCCGGTGACACAGGTGTCGGTGCCCTGCAGATATACAATAAGCTCAGCGTTACTATGGGAATGACAGCGCTTTTACGAAGAAATGCCACCAAAATAACTCTCAGCGCAAGACAATGCAACGTAACCTTAAATTATGTATTCAGATGCAATATTGAAATCAACTGGCTACAGACGCATGCCCCACGTGAACTGCACCGAGTGAAAAAAAGACATTTTCAACACGGAGGCGTGTAATATCCTTCCTCATCGCCAAGGGCAGGTACACCTCCACACAGTTCTGATATTTCTGCCATGGGAACAGAAGATGTCAATTTTGTTTAAGATACTGACAAACAGGCAGCGCACCGAAGCGATACGTGATATAAAGGAACAGTCGGCCTCAAAATGAAAATCATGTCATCCTTTACATTTACTGTGGAACTCTTTTGCAAGTCAACCACTCAGTGAACTAGCTTAGTGCTTCTCTCTACGCAAATGTTACATTTTAATGTGTTTTGTTTGATCAGGCATTGCGCTCTTATGTAGATACGTGATTTGAGCCACCTGAGGTGGTCTCCAAAACTACAGTGGACACTGTTGAGTGCGCTCATTCAATGCACCTCAATAACACGCACACTCAACTACAAGCTTCTGGGTAATACTTGATGCCTGCAGCAAATCAAGCACGCTCGGTGTCTAAATTCACTCACTTGGTCTTTATTCACTCATTCAGTGAACTATATTAGTAGGAGTAATGTAGGACGTAGTGAATTTTCGGATACAGCCCAGTTTTTTCACGACGGGGTTTGAGTTGAGCAAACTGATCCGATGGCCATGCTGGTGAAGGAAATATAGGCGAATAATGACTTATATTTCCTCCCGCTGGAAGACTTGGAAGTTATGCAGGCTACTTTTTTTTTACATTCCTTTTTGTCATTCAGAACATGATTCAGAGGCTATTTTCCATCACTGTCTTCAGCAGAGAAGAAATGCAATCTGACATGAGGACGTATAAATAACAACAGAATTTGCACATTTGGGGAAACTTTTCAATAATAATAATAATAATAAAAATAATAATAACTTTTGTGTAAATCTTGGCGAGATTTTTATATCTGCATGGTGACATTAATAAAACATAAAAGTGATATGGCCTCTCTCCTTGGTAAATGGCCGTTTTGTGCGTTCTGTCTTTTTTCCTTTTTTTAACTCATGTCTTTTTCAAGACATCAAAAGCGTCCATCAAAACACGAGCTTCATGAAAAACCCAAAAATTCGAGGAGCAAAAGGCAAAAAATACACAGGACTATTTAGAAGAAAAATACACAAGCTACACAGGAATTGGATCATTACGTTGTTGCACATTATCCAGAAGCTTTCATCACCGGAGAAGTCACATGTACCTGCTGTATTTTCATTTTGCACAGCAATTACAGAAAAACGCGCGATACTGCTGCGAATGCGAACAATGCAGTCCGCAGGAATAGTAAACGAAACACAACTTTCCATAATGCAGATATCGTGTTACACGCAGCCTAAACGAGTTGTTTACCTTCATCCTAACTACTGGCGATCTGTCACGTTTCAGTTGTTCCTAAAACTTACAAAGCTGCACGAAAACACACGCGCTCACCTTGATTTGCAGTGACAGCCCTTTGTGTTTCGAGGATCTTCTCGCCACGGTGAACCGAAGCGTTGATGTTACGCCGCTGAGCAGGCTGAGCGTGTTTGTTGCGGTCGAGATGCGCGCAGAAGTTTATGGAAATCGATCGCCAGATCCTCGATCCTCGTGCGCATTTTCAGTCGCTTTGAACGAAGCAGTAAACAGGCGCGAATGCAGCCGGCTCTGTGTTGACAGCTTCCTTACTGTAACAATCAAGTCTGAACGACGCGCCTGACGCTACACCTCCTATTCCACGGGCTCCACACACAACTACTCCCCACGGACACGTGATCATCCCACGGGAATAGCTCTCATCCCTCCCTCACCGGCGGCTGGGATCGGTTACACCGGCGTCGCTTCGGCAGGACACGTCGTCGAGTTCGTCTCTATCGATCCCGTCCGTCGCGTCCTTCTTGATGCCATGTGCACAGACTGTATCGGACGATGGAAACAAGTTGACGAGCATCGACAATCAAATCAGTCTGGGCTGCATGCATATGGATATCGACCTAGTTATATAAACATATCGACTAAATATACATTGAGCGCGAGACCCTTACTTCAGGCGTCCGTCAAAACAAGGGGCGCTTACTTAAAACTCTTAGTTTTTAGTATAAGTGGTGTGGAATCTTAAACAGAAGCGCGGACAGTCCTTTAAACAGTCGGGTAGGCACAAAAGTTGGATTATAAGTTAGTCGGAGCTGGTATTTTCACCTGATAAATAAAAAAATATGTTCGCCTGAGGTGGTAACCATGGCAACAGTAGACCGCTCCAGCATTTTTGTTCATTTCGGGAAGGCTCAAAAATGTCATTAGTATATTGCATTAAAAAAGAAGCAGAAGAAAACTTTTGGACTGTGGGAAATAAACTGATCGTTTCACCCCGAAAATCTTACAGAGAGCCCTTTACTTTAGCCTTTCTGGATAGACAGCGGATAGCTAAACATTACACCCTAATGAGAAATTAACCAGGTAACAATCATTTATTGTAGTACCTATAACCAATATGTACCAGCTGTTGTCATCATTCTTCATTTTAAAGGGTTTGTGTACATGTTTTTGTTTTGGAAGATTAAGTGGATCGATACCTGGAATCCAGTCAAGTCTCTCACATAATAATAATTTAAATAATAATAGTCTAAAGTCATATCAAAGTATTATCCCTTGTTTGTTTAAGGCTATTATGATGTAAAACGGCTTTGTGGGCAGGGCAAGAACGAATACACAAAGACATACATAATATAAAACTTTAGAAATGAATGAAAAACATGGTTAAAAAAAGCATTGTATAACATGCTGCAGTTGTCTTTATTTACAGCTTTATACTACGCATGGCTTAATAACAACAACAACAACAACTATATAGAATTTATTTATGATGTAATATCAAACTTTGTTCTGTCTCCTTACCTTTCCATACAGATTGTTGTTTGTGAGGGCAGAGGAAGACAAATCAAGTCACTTTCTGGCACTTCAGCGCATTGGGCCTCCTCCACACGTGGATTTTCATGTGGAAAATCTTTGCTTGGAACACAGGTTTCTGCCAGAGTTCAGTGAGTATTCAGCATTACATAACAAGGCAGAGAAGAAAAATATGCACATGTTAGTTTATAACGTGAACTGTTATTGTCTGAAGTCAAACAAACAACTGAAGTGAAAACTAAACTACAATGGAGTGACAAAACTTACACTCAAAAGTAGAGCCTGAGATTTGCTCCTGGGAGATTTTAAAGATGACAGAGCGAAAGCAAAACATGGAATTGCAATTACCACAGTATGCCTGTCCCTGACTAATAGAGGTTAATGCTTTGTAAAACCCTTCGCGGCAGGGACGCTTTGACGTTCTACCTCTTTCTGCTAAACTTTAATTCTATTCCAGATCTCTGAACCTCCATTCACGTTTGCTGACATCAGCATGTTTATCTAAGCCTTCCTAAAATTTGCACACATATTAAGTGTCCTGCTGTAAACAGCTGACGTGAAAGCAAAAATGACATTGTGACTAAGAAGGGTTTGGACAGCAAACAAAATGAGATCCCTTAAGGGAGCCTGCTTTTGAGAAGAAATCCCAATTCATTCGCTTGTCCGGGACCCTCGTGGAGAGCAGCTGTGGGGAGCGGATGGATCTTTGTAGTGCTGTCATGACTCGCCTCCAAGTTCTCATGGCATTTTAGTAATGAATTCTTCAGCAGCCATTTTTTCCCTGAGCTCAAGGACACATTTGGGAAGTTTAAAGAGTCTGATATTATCCAGTGGTTCTCTGCTAAAATATTTATGCACGATTTAAATGAGAGCCCGTTTACTTCACTAAGTGAGGGGCTTTTTCTGTTTCATTTCATTTTGCGTCTAAGCTCTCATCTTAAAAACATTATTAAAACTTAAACCTCATTTATGCTTTCACATTAAGGGACTCAGCCTATCCTGAAGTGAGTGTCATGTAGTGTGGGTAAACAAGAGCTATGTTGTGTTGTACCGAATAAAACTCAAGGCAAAGCCTGCGAATTGGATGTAGCATCCTGTTTGCTTATGTTGAATTTTGAGCAGGTATCCCATGAGCCACGGGCTCTCAAAACAATAGCAAATCTCATTGTTTCATGGCAACCGCATCTGCAAATGACTACTGTGGGTGAACTGCTTACTACCTAGCATTATAATGCAGTGTAATGGTCCCTACCATGAAAATAGCTACGGTTGGTATATAATTGCCAGTTGGACTCTTACGATAAAAGCCTTCATTCCAGATGAGCCAATGGAGTGGCCTTTTCCCAGGGAACTCATTATCATTGAGCTGTTGACAGTAAAAGCCTGACAAATATCAAGCTTTACGATTGTTTTCCCTTGCAGACAAGGACAGACAATTTTTTTAGAAGACACTCAAGAGTCTGAGGGAGCTGTGGAGAAAAACTAATGATCCGGTTATTGGATTATGCACCCTTGTGCTGACGCTTAAGTAAATAAAACCACATTTATCATGTGTCAGGCATTGTAAACACCTTAAGAGATTGATTGCAAACCTCAGAGTGGATGATGAAATTGATCTAACTTTCATTTCTTTGCTGCTCGTCATCACAAATTGGCCAGCAAAGTGAATTTAGGACAAGTGTACTCCATATACGTTTCATTGAATGAAAAAAAAAATTCCCTAAAAGCGGATAATAGTAATCTTAGATAAGACTGGGGTTGATGAAATACTCTGTTGAGTTGGCACTCTAGGCTGTACGCCTTGCCGGTTTACCAAAGCAATCCTATAAAGCTTTCTTCCTCCATGGTCCTAAGCAAATACACAACAGTGTGATCCAAGCTGAACAAAGGCTTGGATTTCAAATCCCACAAAACTCATACTCAAGGCTTTTTTTTTTTTTTTTTTTTTCAGGGTTTTTCGAACCATATCGCAATCCTAGATTGTAATTTGAACAAGCTTCTTAAGTGCCTCTTAACTGTAGCCCTGGAAAAAGATTATTTCAGCAAACCTATGACACTAAATCGGCTCTTTATTCATAATCGCGCTATGCAAGTTTGTGTTTTATACCATACTTCTTCTGTTTGGAATTTGGAGATTACTGATTACAGCTTCGATATCGAAAAGGAAATGACATATTTTTAGAGTGGAGTGAGATAAGATCACATAATATCTGATGAATCATGCCTTTTATAGCTTGAATCATTAAAGGTTTATAAATAGTGCATTGGATAATGGGGGACTCAGGCAGGTTCTGAGCAATAATTGATGAGACACAGTGCAGATGGGCCACGCTGCCTAATTAAGTTCTGTAACTGATAACCCTGTGCTTTATTAATGGCCCAAAAACTTTTTTAGAGCGCTAGGCAAACTTAAGACCACTTAAACAATTAGAAATGTGGTCACATTAGAGGACATGATGTATGCAGATGTACTCAAAAAAAAATACATTTTAATTGTCTCGACTTTTCTCCACAGTTCACCTTTGTCAAGTCCAACTCCTGCTTTTTCATTTCGCTCACATTTAAGCCTGGCTGGTCCAGGAAAAACCGTTTCCACCTGGGAGTTGTTTTTTGATCGTAAAGCAATGAAAAATGTTGAAGCTTTTTCTGCCATGCTTCTCTCATCTCATCATCAAAGAGCCCAAAGCTCAGTTTCAATACAGCCTCCAGAGAGCACAAGTTGATTATTGCTTTTTGGATTTCGCTAATTAAAAAGTGAGAACTGCACTTTTTTGTATAGCTAAAGTAAGCAGATTTTGTGTAGCTTCCACAGAGCAGAGTAGAAATATATGGATGATTTTTAGCACTGAGTGAATCTTTGATAAATCCCAGATGAGGCAATTTAATAGATTCATTTAGGAAAATATAACACTCATTCTTATCATTCACTAATCATATTAGCTCCAAGTTAAGCCAGTTAAATTCTTGTGATATATGCTAGGTAGAGACTGGCAACTTCATACTTTCTTTTTGAACTTAGAAAATAGGAAACAGAAGTTCAAACGCTTTTTCTTGCTGTATTGCAACTTCCAAGGAAATGCATCCTTTTTAACTTGACCTTCGGACAAGTCTGAGGTTCAAAGTAATTACAAATGCTGAGCTCGGCATCCCTTTCTCACATACATCTCCAAAAACTGGTTGTTTTGAACCACATTTGGGGTCTTCTCTCATCTGTGCATCTGCTGGTATTGGAAATGGCCCCCTCCAGCTATCATTAGCCATATCCATGTGCAGCACATGACACTGTCAGCCTCTGCGATTCAGATGGGTGCATTTATTGGTTGCCAAGTTTGTGAGATTCATGCAGTTATGAGCCTGCTGCTGAATTGCTTATCACACTGGGAAATCTGTCTTTTGAAATATGAAGCGTGTAAAGTGCTGGATGGGAGCATAATTTCATTACAACAAAATGGAAATGTAAGACTCCACGTTTTTTTCGGTTTGAGAGACCGTGGAATGTATTTTTAATCCTGCATGATGAACAGCATCGGTATAGTTTTTATACTTCGGGTGGTGTTCATGGACAACATTCAGTCTGACTTGACAGCATAACTAAGCAGCTGCTGTTGGTCTTGGCCAGGAGGCAGAATAGAAATCACTGGAAAGGTTACTGATTATCTGGCCAGGTCTAGTGTCACGTTTTAGAAATCCAACTGGGCTGTGTTTTAACAGCATGGAGTCCTGCAAATAGAGCGATAGAATCAGAAAAGGGCTTTACTGTCAGGAAGGTAGCAGATTTGGGCATAGTTAAGGCAGACAGATGGTGACCAGTCATTTCACTGATTGGCTGCTGGCCTTCAAGGTCACCTTTTGAGTGGCTGTAAATTGCTCCGACCGCATCTGACCCGACAGGAAAATGGTTTAGAGAGGTAATCACTGCTTCCAGTGTTCCTTTGATGTAAAAAAATAATGTAATGTGTAAAAATTATGTATAAAATGTTTGTAATTTGTACCTGGTCTCATGGCATGAAGTACCTGGGTGAGTTTTTTGGCGAAACACGAAATACGTAATAGCAAGTACATAGCACTGCAGTTTCCAAAAGAAATAAACACTAGAGGCAGTGAAACTCGGACACCTTTTATCCCACTTTACATAAATTTTGATTAATAAACTGTAATTTTCACAAAATTGCTTGAAGAATATCATGTGATGACTTCAAATAAATATTATCATGCTGGGGAATTTGAAAACTGATGCTTTTGACCATTTCCAACATGATAGAGCATTAGCTTTTAGCAACAGTCCCTGGATATTTCAATTCTGAACCGTTGAAGTTATTATTTAATCAACGTAATAAAAATTTCAATCTGTGTTTTTGCCCAACTCAGTGTAAATTTCTCTCTGTACAGATATTCTCTCTCAGTAGAGATATTTTGTGCACTCCTAATAATAATGCACTTCATGCACAAAAATATGCACTATAATACTCTCTATATAAAATTTCCATGAAATTTTAATGAAATTTTTTTTTTTCTCCACTCTAAATAGAGATAAAGCAAACATTATTAGAGTATGCTTAACAAGATATTCATTCAGTTTCAGTTTTTCTACTTCAAAATATCACATTTAATTAAATATGCTCTTGGCCATATCTTTGTAATTGTTTCTGAAATGTATGTGCAATTCCTGAGTAAAATGTTCCATGT
Organism: Puntigrus tetrazona; assembly: GCF_018831695.1. NCBI lineage: Eukaryota > Metazoa > Chordata > Actinopteri > Cypriniformes > Cyprinidae > Puntigrus > Puntigrus tetrazona. Next base: position 17,495,474 of record NC_056712.1, read on the forward strand.
ACCAAATATCTTTCATTGCATATAATTCACCATATAAAAAAGACTATGTTTGTTTTCAGTAATGTTTTATGTTATCGTTTAGTATTTTTGTGTGATGCGTGCGTGTTATGGACAGGCCTTTCCTAACCTATATTGTGATGGTGTCAGTACATTTTAAGCTAAACAATTAATGTGAACAAATCTAGTCCATTTATTTTACTTGTTTGTTCGACGGTAAGCATTATTGCACACAAACGGAACTGTTGCTTTTAATGATCAACACTGTCATTAGTTTTATCTGTAGTGGTCTTCATGAGCATATTTTAGTGTTTGATCCTGTCCCAGCACCATATGTTCTGGAATGAAGCTCATCATGTCCAGCAGTACCTGTAGAGCTCAGATAGATATTATATCCAACATGCCCTACAGGCACATCCTGTCTAAAAACTTTAAAACCAATCTCATCTTTAAATACATTGAAGCTCATTCACTGAATAAATGAAGGGAAGAATCAGACTGCCGGCAGTTATGAGCAGAGCAGATATCTAAAGTATAAGTGGAAGCCATACTTCATTGCCTCATGAATAATTACTGTCAGGAACTGCACTGTTTTGACAAACCGTCGCTGTTAAATCTATCTAGTATAAAGCCTAGCGCTGATTTTGAGCTATAGATGTTTAAATGCGGCAGTGATGGACGAACAATGTGGCACACCGAGGATGATGGTAGGGCAATAAATGTACAGTATTTCTCATAGATTTATGACACATCTGTGAATAGGAAGCAGTGGAATGTCAGATGACTTTTATGGTTTAAAATAGGGAGCAATTATATGATGCTATCTTTCTGATGTATGAAATTGACAGACTCTTTGTAGTGGAGTCTTGTGGAACTTTTGGAGGTCTTGGAAATTATGTGAGTTTGATATGAAAGCCTCTACAAATCTCTAACAATCCAGAGATGAAAAGAAAGCTGAAAATTGGCTTTCTTGAGTCACAACATCGAACAAAAACCTCATTTATACCACAGAGTGGTGTTGCACAGACTTTATAACGCTTGCGTCATGTTTACACATGAATCAGAATCACAGGAAACGGTGCATCAGACGGAAAATAGTAGATTTAAATCCAGATTTGAACAACCAAGAGAATACAAGAAAATGCGCAGGTTCTCATGACAATAACACCATTTTTGCTAAAACTTTTGAGAGTTTTAAGAGTAATATATGAACATATGATATATATATACACTCATCTATCACGCTCATACATACAGTATATGCTTTTATTTTAGTGCTTTGGTTTTCATTTTAGTATCATTTGCCCATCAGTTAATAGTGATTATAAAATATTATATGAAATGGAATTGATTTTGAGATCATGCTAAAGATTACATTCATCTGTATCCTAATTTATAAGCTTTAAAGGCAAATTGTTGCAAGATTTTTGCATAAAGGCTGATGTAATCTTAACGTAATAACAGGATAAATGAATATCCACAGTTAAATATCCAGTACTGGCAGATACTGATATGTTAAAAGTTTGTAACTGATACAGTACAGATATTTTGTGCATTCCTAATAACCCGTTTTATCTAAAACAATTTGTCTTCATAGGGCCCCCACTGGCACCCCTCAAACTCTCCCAGTGTCTGCACTGTTAAGCTTCTCATGAGGCAAAAAAACCTAAGACTATTAATAGATGGATGCAGGAAGCGGGGCCAAATATACCCAATTGTTTAGTGTTGTCACTTCTCTCAGCACACCAAACGAGAGGAATGCATTTAGACTAGTCTTTCCAGGAAGAAGCAGGGAAAGGCACCGAAATGGTTATGGCGTGATATCTTGAACAGTTGGGCTTTACCGTCGTATGAGTGCTTTCAAATGCAGGTACAGACATGGTGCCATGACCCTCTGTTGTAGTATGCTGTTTTCACTGTGCTGTGATGTTGCTTAGCTGGCCTATGGGCATATCATATCGTATCAGGCAAAATGAAACCCTCACCCGACGTATTTAAAGGACAAACTATATACAGAGAAGCAAGGCAAATACATTTCCAAAGTGCAAAAGCATATCTCACCAAAAACAGCAGCAGAACCAAAGATGGGAAATTGTTGACAGAAATGACCCTCAATCTAAATATAGACACACTGATTCTCAAAAACTCCTAAGAGAATCACATCAAAGGCTGCATGACTCACAGAAACACTGCGTTTCACTTCCAGTGACATTCGAGAGCAAACTGGAGAATCCTCCTTAGACCAAGCAGATGTTTAGGGCCTCTCAGCATCTGAACACACTTCAAGCTTCAGTCAGGCCAAATGAGTTATCAAAATAAAACTGAAAGCCGATTAAACATACTATGGAGATATGTAAGATATACACGTGTTGATACTGATACACCTGTTCCAAATTGCTCACTCTGTGTTTGCTGACATGTCAAAATTACTAGAAATGTAAAAATGTTTTTGAAAAACGCATCTTATGCTGCATTTATTTAATCAAAAACTAAAATATATAATATTTGCAATGCTATATTGCTAATTTTTAAAATAGCAATTTTTGTAAGATATGTTAAAATGTGCTTATTACTATTTTTTTTTGCTTGCAAACTTTTTCAGTTTTCGCTAACATGGTAAAATGCTTTTCTTATTATCAGTTTTGTAGCTTGATATATTCAGGATATTTTGATGAAAGGAAAGCACACAATAACAACTTTTGTTTAAAATAGAAATCTCAGTCTCACTTTTAATCAATTAAATATGTACTTCCCGAAAAAACAGCACCAACAACAACAAAAAACACTTACCTCAAACTTAGTGTAAGTAGGTTATATTTCATATTTGGGGGTTGTAACCAGATTGGATTTTGAGTATAATAGTTTGCGTTTATACGTCTTGAGCGGTACACTTGCCAGATTTAGTGTTTATAATTTTTTAAGAAGCACTAAATGCAAGGAGTACTTCACAAAACTGTCATATTTGTTATGCTTTTGACAATTCACAAATATGAGCTAGCAGCGTGTAAAAAAATTCTTTTCATTTCCATGCAAATAATCTTCCTCCAAATGACAAGCATCTGCTCAGAGTGACACTCGCTCTAAAAAAAAAAAAAAAAAATACGATGCTAAGCCAAAGCAAAATAGAGTGATTCTAATCTAACTTTATTTACAACACTGGGGGTGTAACAGCGGTATAGGTCACAGCGGGTTCACACAGACACACTGTTTTTGGGACACCTTTGCCCTGAAACACACTCCAGCAGCACTGGTACACCAACATGATGTCTGTTCATCTTGGCTAAGAACACCATTCACACATACCAGAGGATTGCAGTCATAACTAAATCCGTCTAGAGTTAGCGGCACCATTAGCAGTTTCACCACTGACCTAATTAGAGCATCCTCTCATAATGTGACAGAAGAGCACATGCAGCAATAGCTGTGACCCTCAGAGCGTCTGTCCCCTCTTCAAACTCTCGTCTTATGTCTAGAATGCCACCAATGCTAATAAAGGAGCAGACCCTCAGCGGGGAGCTAAGAGGATTGTCTTGAACTGACCTCCGGTCAGATCAGTGGCAGCTACGAACACGCCACATGGGCTCACAGCTAAAGTTAGCTCTCGGAGGAGCCTCGGTGAGGGGCTCTGTGTTTCTCTAGCTCACGTTCCTTTGCAGAACTCTCTCGTGCAAGAAAGAAAGGCAAAATAAAGCTAGGTTAAATTAGAACTGTGAAAAAGAAAAGTGTGATGCATGTTTGCATGGGTTCACTTTACTCTTTTCGTGTTACACGGATAGTCTGTATCGTTTGTGTGGGCTTTTTATACAGCTTTTTATATATGTGACCCATGCTAAGCTTTTTAGTAGAAGCAAGTGCACCAGAAGCCTTTAGACCTCTGAGGAAATGTTCATTGGCTCCGAGCAAACAAACCATTACTGTGCTATAAACAGGAAACTTTTTCTTTGTGCAACTGAAGAGATATTGAGCATGAAAGAGCTGAAGTGTTATGGATACTGAGTGCATGGCAAACATTGTGTAACACATTAATATCATATAATATCATATCATATCACATTGTATCATCATATCATATCATATCATATATCATATTGTGCCATAATATCATATCATATCGGTACCTCTGCTTTGCTATCTACTTATAACACAAAACATAACATAACATGGTAACATAACATGGCTTTATTTTACAGTTACACTTATTAGTTGCTTATTAGCATGCATATTACTACAATATTAGCAATTTATTTATTATTCTACATTGCTAATTCTACCCAGTACCTAAACTTAACAATTAACTCACTTTTAATAAGCAGCAAATGTAGAATTTATTGAGGGAAATGTCATTTTATATGTCAGTTAATTGTTAAGTATTCTGATGAATATTCTGATAGGTCAAATATATAGATATAATTTAATAGTATAACACAAACAATGTTAATGCGGTTATGATATTAATAATAACCTCTACTGCTTTGCTATTTTGTATATTTTCAGAAAAAAAATATAATAATATAAATGTAAATAAAAAAAATGTCAAAACTAAAAATATTAATACTGACTGCCACTGCTTTTTTTTTTTTTTTTTTTAATCTATCAACACTCATGAGAGCCATGAGAATGATGAATACCCACATCTCCAAACAAACTTCCATACATAGTAAAAAACAAACAAAAGAAAAGCAGTAAATAAACAAAAGGCATTGTGCTAGTTTTGCTATTATTAGCAACCAGCTGTAAACACAAAATCAAGAATCAATGGCCCAGGCCAGAAAGAATTACGGCGGAGACTTTTTCCTTTTCAATAAGACAAGAGAATTGCAGGATGCTCCCTATCAGTCCGGATCCCTGGATGCTCTCTAGCATACATGCAGCTCGAGAAGGAAACGCGTACAAAAAGTCGATTTGGTGAGAATGATAGTTCGCCTCTGAATGAAAAAACATAAACTAAACTCTCATCAAATGAAAGTCCATTTCAAATGATTTCTGTAGAAAACCCTCGAAGCATTATTGATCATTTTAGCGAATGTGCAGTTGAGTTGCTACAGTGACTGACGACAAAGCTAATAATATTACTCTATGCTAGTGCATGCGTACGTCTCTTTATTATTTTTGCTTGCTTATTATACATAATTTAGAAATAGCAGCAGTTTTGCTGTGGAATCTGAAACCGGTGGTTTAGGGAAGAGAAAGTAAACACATAGTGCTCTGGGCTGGAGAAGATGGCCTGGAACCAAATGAGGTGGAAATGCAGTAACAAAAATAGGACAACAGTTCCTCGTAGATCTGGAAAAACCCAAAGATTGCCAACAGTAACAGCCACTGTTAAACCGAAAACCCACAAGGCATCCGTATAACATTCAATAATAAGCAGAATTTAAAATATGTAACACTATCCAGATATTAAAAGCATCAAATGCATTAATAAGAACAGCGTTTCATTGTTTTACGTCACCATTGGTGAGTTGATTGCAACATTTTGATCATTTGTACATGTGCACATATACAAACAATACATGAACATATTGCACATTTTATAAATTTAAATGATAATATAACATCTTATTATACAATATTATTATTATTATAGATTTCAAAACACAAGACAAACACTAACTAGACTTTATCATAATTTGTATGTTATGAAAGTGCAATATATGATCTATTTACGATGCAATATAACAAAGGTTTTATTTTTAAACTGCAATCCTGTGCTGCGCTTGAGTCTTTATAGGCAGCATTCATCCTTCCCTTGACAACCACAGACAAAGGCTCAACAATAAAATGCTTTAATCTTCCACCCGTCCTGTTTCATTTCAGAAATGTTCAAATAATGTAACCTCAAGATGCAATTAAAATTCAATCATATAATAAGGTATTCCAATATAAACAAAGCGGCCTTGAGAAGTCCTGTCTGTTTGCATAACCACGTTTTGCCACATAATTTAGAATCTAATTTAAACAAAGACCAGGTAATGAGAACCTGCTTAATGAAGAGCATAAATATAAATATCCAGCTCATAACAGTCATGTGTTTAGGCATAAGACACGTTCTTTTCTCTCTCGCAGCATTTCCTTTGAGAAAACATTTGATTTCAAAGCCCGTAACAGCGCTTTACTGATTTCCTACAAAGGAATGCTAAGCCTATTTCTCGCAATGAAAGAAAAAAAAAACCCCAAAAATATTTCTGTCATGCAGGGAGCCTTGGAACAGATGGAGATGTAGAGGTTTGGACAAATCAAACCGCAGCTCTCGTTTGGCCACGTGTACCATACAGTAACAAGAGCAGCGTGTTGCTCTGCTTCCCACCATCAGCGTAATGATAGCTGGATTTATAATGAGGCCTACAGGGAAATGATTGAAGATGTCTTCTATTCTGAGCAGAAGAAAAAGCGAAAACTTCAAAGTGTGCTGCTGCCAGAAGAATACTTCATGAACCTTGTATGAGGGGAGCATAAAACCTAAGACGTGTGTGGAACAGAGGGAACTCAATACACCAGCTTAGATCTGGTTTACTAGCAGCAGAACAGAGTGCCTATGGCCATAACAATGAAAAAAAACATATCGGTTGTATCTTAAAATTAAGCTTGAACCTCTCGAATCCACACCATTTTTATAGGAACACTCCACTATTTTTGAAAATAGCTTATTTTCTAACAAAACAGTTGAGTTTGAACTGTTTTCGAATCTGTTCAGCTGATCTCCGTGTCTGCCGATAGCACTTTTAGCATAGCTTAGCATAGATCATTGAATCCGATTAGACCAGTAGCATCTCGCTCAAAAATGACCACAGAGTTTAAATTTTTTATACATTGTGTATTAAGACTTAAATGAAAAGTTGCGATTTTCGACATGGCTAGGAACTATATTCTGATTCCGGCGTAATAATCAAGGAACGTTGCGGCTGTATCATGGGTGCAGGAGGCACAGTGATATTATGCAGCACCTGAAAATGCTGGGGACGCATTTTCGTCTGTAAAACTCAACAGTTTTACTCTAGTGGAGTTGGAAAATGTCCCTATTTTCAAAAAATAGTGTAGTGTTCCTTTAAAGTAGCTTAAAAATTGTCTTTAAAAGTCTTTAAATTTACTTTTTGGTCTTTAAAAGAACCAAACATGAATGTTGTCAAAAACAACATTGGACCTCACTGCCATTAATTATATGGAGAGGGGAAAAAGACTACTTTTTCGAAGTTGTACATAAAAGTCAGCCTGCATGCATTTCAAGAAAATTGAAATTAAAAATTGTTTCCTTTTTTATGAATACCCATTTTTGGAAAACTATCCCTTTAACTCTTTACGTGTTGCGTGATGACAGATTGATGTGGTTTGGGCTTTATTTTCCAGGGTGTCATTGAGAATCATCAATGACGGGCCTTAAACCTGTCAAAGAATATATGGAGTCTGAAGGCTCCGATCACATGGACGCTCAGATCTGACAGGAACTTTGACCTCAGTCAGAAGCTTGACAGCGGCTTGACTTTGAGAAGTCGCAGCAGGTTCCCCTGAAGCATATCCACTGACTGAGCTAAAATCACTCTTCTGTCCTGCTTTCAAGATCAGACTCAAACGTTGAGCTTCAGGTGCGAAAGACAGAACAATCCTCAAGCTGTGCTCGCCTGGCCTGAAAACAAGCAGCGGGCAAGAGTGAATTCATACACTATGCTCTAATTAGAACATATGGTTTATTAAAGCCATTAGAAAATCTGGATGATGGCATGAGATATATATATATATATAGCAGTACATATATGGTTCTTTTATATGTCTAGGCTTAAAGGAATAGTTCACCCAAGTTCAATGTTTTGTCCATCAGTTGTAGATTGGATGGAGCCAGATCTAAATGCAAGCTTGAGAATATAAGAAAGGATCGTGGGAGAAGTCTGTTGTTTGTTTATCATATCACACTCTCACAATCTATATTACTTAAAGCGTACCATTTCTATGCAGCCATTTCTGTACACTTAGAGGAACATTTTTGGTGTTAGGTGTAGTACATTTGAATCGGCTGGCCATTTTGACAAGAAAACAAATGAAAATAGCTCCGACTGAATTGAATGCATGAGAATGACGGAGCATGTGTCTGTGACAGCTGTGTGTGGTCTGTGCGCCTTACGCTGATTATGACTGGGTCTGCAGCTGACTAGATGATATTTCATGCAATGAAATGTTTTTAATGGCTCGTAAAAGTGGGGTTCAGAGTAAAATAACCTGAGCAACGCGAAGCGATAGCGCATAATTAAGTCATTTTAAAGGGTCAGATATAAAAGTCAAGTGATGAAGCTGCATAAATTGGGTCTGGTATCAGGACTGAAGGAATAATGGCTGATGTTAAACAAGCTGGGGCTATATTAGAAAATGTTTTAAAACTGATCCTTATGCAGAATTCGCCCAGTAAGCACACGCATGTTGCCATATCAGTGTAAATCATTTGAAAATCTCTATTTTAAAACACACTTGGGTCAAAACGTTCTTTAAAAGAGTGCATTCTGAATCACAAACATCATAAAACAGCTGAGTGTTGTTCTAGCATGCAATGTAATAATGTTTAACATTTTAGCATTTTTTTTAAAAATGGCTTGTTTAAGATGAATGCACGGATATGTCTCTATCATTATGAAGGTCAAATCTGAGTTTTTCACTTGATGGAAATGACGGGTGTTATGTTTGCATGGATGGACTACATAAATCTGCAAACTTAACAGATGCTTCACGTCTCCAAGGACTCAATCCACATTTGCTCCTCTACTGGAGATGGCCTACCAAGGCTTGGTGGAGAATTAATCACTTGCTTTCAGCCTGAGGCAAATCCATCAGTGCACTGGGAGACTGCAGTGTGTTTCTTTGTTAGAAGGTATTTTTGATTTCCCTGAACAGGCTCATCTATTTAGCCTTAAAGACGTATGCATTAAAATATAGGTCAGCGAAAACTAACCTTGAATTGCAGTTCTTCCTCTTGTCAGCTGGGAAACATTTGTGGATGACATGATGTATGAAAAGCTCTCTCTCACCCTGGCTGGGCTTGATCCTCATCCATGTTAGAGGAGAGAACGACATCTAGTGTTTGATTTAACAAGTGCAGATACACAGGTGTTTCTACATAAGATTTACTGCGGAAATACTTTAAACTCAACACCGCTGCTAGAGAATTAGACATGTTAGAGTTTAGTTATAATCATGGAAATTAATACTAAAAATTGTATTAAAAAGAGACATTAGCAGTCATGCTGTTCATTTGTCACATTTAAGTCTGTCTTTGCATGTGCTATTCAAAAATAATAATAATAATAATAACAATAATAATAATTCATATGAAAGTTTATTACAGTAATTAAGTGAATTTATTAAAGGGATAGCAGCTTGAGATGATCCATCTCATTTTCAAGGGGGTTTAAATAATTTTATATGTCAAATATTTTTACAAACTCATAATTATGGGATATAAATGTACAACACGCACAAGAGAAGTGTAGAACTTCAAGATGTTAATTTGTAACTGAGATATAAATTCACAACTCTGAAGAAAGTCTTTTCACAGGGAACTTAAACATACATTTTTTAACTACTTTAGAAAATCATTTTATATTTTTTACTTCTGGTTTTCACAGTTCGGTTCTGTTTTTTTTCTCTCTTTGTCACAATTAGGATTTTTCTTCTCAGATTTATTTATTTTTTTTTACAGCTTTTATCCAAAGTGACCTTCACTGCATTAACGATAGACTTTTCATTCCTTGCTTTCAAGGGAAATTGAACCCATGACCTTGGCGTTGCAAGCACCGTGCTCTACTATTTGAGTTAATTGGAAATGAAAAGCCAAAACTTTCATTTAAATAGATACAAAGTCCCTTTTTTATACTTGTGCCTTTCTTGTGACTTTACTTTTTTTATATATATACGTTATTGCAAGAAAAAGAAATCGCGAGATTGCATCTAAAGTGTGTTGCGTCTAAAGACAGAATCTTTTTCCGATATCAGAAAGCTGAAATGACATTTCATTTATTAATTCCTTCACCTGTTTATTCGTCGCACCGATGCTTTATTTGGCGACAAACCTAGCTGGAATGCACCCTGTGATTGATTGCGTCTCATCCGAAGCTGGCTTACAGCAGGACCTACATTTTTATCTAAAACGCAATGTCATCCACTTGTGGCTATACTCGACCGAAAAAAGGGTAGATCAGCAATCCTTGAACCAGACTGGAGATACTGCAGCAGAGCTATCCATCACACGCTGCCCTGCCAGCACGGGGTCATTTATCTAAGTAGATAGTGTTATGCTTAGCGACACAGATTGTAACACTGATTAGAAGAGCCATTATCAGAGTTAAACTCCTGTTGTGCTTCCACCGAGCACATCTGTCATCGTAATGGCACTAAGCTAATATGTTTTACTTCATTCACAGAAATCAGCTGCTATTAGAGTCATGGCTGTTGGTATACTTATAAAAGCACGTTGACGTTTTGAGTAAATTTGTCATTTTATTCTTTTCTATTTTATATACAAGTTTTACTTCACGTATTGTGATATGATATAAAGTGTATTAATGCGATTATATTTTATAATTGGCAATGATTCGTTATTTGGCCCAGGAATGCTGTGCTAAGCATTTGGCTCTGTTGTAAGAGCTCTGAACTATGAACAGGGAGATCTGAAATCAAACGCTGTTTTAGGGGACTTTGACTGCTTGTGATGAGTACATTTTGTACGAGGCAGCCGCCCCTTCTCCGTCTTGACTCTTTCCGTCCATGTTTCCGAATCATAAACACACAAAACTATTATTTACAAGGGTTAATTATTCCTAAATAAACTTTCACTCCAAAAGGTGGCAGCAAAACTTCAGTTTTCACACGTGCATGGCTTCCAGCTTCAAATAAATTTTGGTTTAATAAATGTAATTGTTTACTGCCTTGTCATGTAAGCAATACTGGGTATAGTGGTAGTGCTATATTATGATAGTTGTCGGTACGTATTCGATTATTATAATTTTTTTTATTAGCGAAACAGTAATTTTAATTACAAACCGACCTGAATTCGGATAGATTTATAGCATAAAAGAAAATCAATTGATCAATGGGGTAACAAAAATAAACAACAGCTGCTTTTCAGGGAAATGTATCTTGTTTGAAAGATAATTAGTTTTTTTTTTTTCCTGGAAAACATGAAAACTAAGCAACTGCTTTTCAAGGAATTGTATCTTGTTTATGACCCCCTCTCTGAAACCACGGATGCATTTTTTTTTTTTTGTGGGGTGCCTTATTATTTTTCAGAATTGCAAAGCTACATTTTAAAAACGCTAAAATATTATACTTTTTATTAATGAATACTTTATTAGTAATGTTCATTAAGTGCCACAGTATATTAAGTAAAGGACATGTTCCATGAAGATATTGTAAATTTCCTACCATAAATATATTAAGTACAATAAATATATTAAGTATTCCTACCGTAAATAAATCAGCGCATCGGTTTTTTGCAGCCTCAGATTATGGACTTAATTGCATTTAAAAATTTTAATTTGCATTTAAAATAATTGCATTTCGATAAATGGTTGTATTTATCCTATCAAACCGTGCACCAATGGAAAGCTTGTTTATGTAGATTTCAGATGATATAGATGGCATAAATCTCAATAAAATGACACTTATGACTGGTTTTGTGGTCCAGGGTCATGCATGTCTAGATATGGCAGTGGTAATGTGTAGTTGATGGCTGACCTGTATCGTGTGTTTGGATTAATCACTGCAAGTCTGCAGTTTTACCTAAACATGTCTGCATCTCTGCAAGCTGTGACACAATTTTATTTGATGTAATTCTTATCTAGGCAGCGATAGTGACAATAAATCCATAAAAAAACAAGCAAAGGCCTGTTTTCCAAGCAGAACCCACCATGTTGGTCTGTATAACGGTAACGGCCATCTTTACATTCGCAGAATCGAGTCGAAGTAAAGCTTTAGCGTACTGTACACATTAGGTAATATTTGTATTACACATTCTCCCGCACACACCTGCTGCATATGCAACCCGTCAGTGTCACATTATTCACCCCAGGTTCAGTGTAACAGTACAGCAGGGAAGGAATGGCACTACTGGGACTGGGAAAAAAGGCCGGGACCTTTTCCGGGCCCAACGCCACCCACAGTGAAAAATTTTCCACCATATGTATTCCGTGTGCACATAAGACAAACCACATCGCTCGCTGCATTATATATAGGCAGCGCAATAGCACATATAAATGATAGAAAAATATAAATACAATTATACCGTATATAGTGCAAAATTTGTAAACAAAAGTGTCAAAAGATTAATCGCATCCAAAATAAAATATTTGTTTACATAACATATAAGTGTGTTCTGTGTATATTTATTATGTGTTAATAAATACAAACACATGCATTATATATATTTAAACATTTTATGTTTCTATAGAACATTTATATTTATATAACATATACTGATACAAATATATAAATGTATATACATATAAATATTTGGAAAATAAATACTGTATGTGTGTGTATTTATGTATGCAAAATAAACCATGTTTTCTGTTTCACTGGAATTAAATACATTTTTAAATATATTCAAATAGATTATTTTAAATAGTAAACTATTTCACAATATTACTGCTTTTGTTGTATGGTGATCAGAAGAGAATTAAAAAACAAATGCTCAAAAACTTTCAAAAATGTAATGCTAAGCTTTATTTTCCCCGTAATTACTCAAGACTTCATTGTCATACGAGCCTTCACAAATATTTAATATTTGTATATTTTTAGTAAACTCTGACTTTTTTTTACTATTCTTGAATAGAAAGTTCCGAAGAAAACCTCTACGGATCATCATATCAGAATGATTTGTGAAAGATAATGTGACTAAACTAGAGTAATGATGCTGAAAATGAAGTTGTAATAATATTGTACACTGTGTTACACTGCGTTTTTGATATCACTGTGAGTGTATCTGTTTTTGCAGTCGAGCAAACGGTCCAGTGCTCTCTGATGACAGATTGCACTCACCAAGCCTATACACGAATCTCTTCATGTTTGTCTTTAAAGCAATCTCTCGTATGACGCACTTGATGTTTTTTGTTCTCAGATTGTGTTACAAAACCTAAACACTTGGCCTCGGAGAGCTTATTCAGCATATAATGGAATCATTTCATATCCCAGTGTGTTATTCTCTGCACTTCACGGCTCGTGCCAGCAGAGGGCCAAATAATCAACCCGTATGACCCCATGCTGGCAAAGTCCTTAAATGCCCCAACATGTCTCAACCGCTTTACACACTCAATAAAGCAATCATAATTCACCTATTCTCTGCTAAATTAAATTTTTGAACTCCTATTAAAGGGCTTTCGATAAGTCTTATTACACCAGAAATTACATTTCAAGAGACGATCCAGAAAGGCATTTAACACGTTATTAAATAAGCACAATACTCTGAATTGAGGAGCTTTGCGCTAGACATACAATGCAATAATTAAACATCATATCATATGGTATTATCAAACTGTCAAATTTCAGAGCTGTGCGCTGGACCTAACAGTAAAAACATTTGCTGTATAATCAGTCTTTGATTGAATTCCAGTGGAAAGTTCAGCTAAAGATGCAACAAAATCATATTTTACACATTTCAAACATGCTCTGTGGAACATTGGATGCTGTTCAGAGAATTTATTTACCGTTGAATGATTTTTAAAGCATGCTGTGTTGAGTTAACGTTATGTCAGCGTTTTTAGCTTATCTCACGTTAAGCAATAAGACAGGAATTCTATTGACGCGAAGTTCTAAATCTAATTCACATAAATATCTCCCTGAAATAGGAATTTAATAGATAAAAGAGTTAAGATTACTGACCTTCAACCTTTAACATATGATGCCAGGGAGTAACAGGCTAATAAACAATTACAACAAGGGCTATTAAACACTTTAACTTATACATATGGGCCAACGTTTTGTCTCTTTAAAAAACGAGGGACAGAAAAAAACTAGTAAAAGGCAAGCAAGTCTGATATAGAAACATTTTAGCCATGAATCATTGGATACGGAACATTGCACACAAGCAGTATTTGTACCAGCAGCACGCAAAGACTACAAGTCGAGTCTGTGTTTAATAGCCTTGGGAAAGCGAGACCAAACCAGCAAGTAAAAAAACTACATTTGTGTTTGATTCAGTGATATAAACAGGGGAAGTACTTTTCTCAGGGTTCCGCCTCTGCACATGTTAAAAAGCATGCTTTTACTCCCTTCCTAACTTCGCTCCTCCCTCTCTGTGATGTAGAGGGGAAAGTAGGCGGGATCTTTTTGTGAACCGATCGGCATGCTTTGCCAATCAGAGCGTTTGCTCCTCCCTCTTTTCCAGCCCTCTCCTCCATCCCTCCTCCTCTTCTCTCGCTGTCTGCACTGTACGCACGCACAGGGGCAGGGAAAAGTGTGGGGCAGGGGACAGCGAGACGAAAAAAAAAAATCAACAAAAAAACAGAAGCAGCTTCTGGGTTTTCTTTCAAACGCATTACCAGATATTAGGCACCCCCGGCTCATAAAAACCAGCGTCTCGTGTGCGCACATGCAGTCGAGAAAAACCAACTCAAAGAAGCTTCTTCTCCTGTAGCACCTGGCACAGTCGGTGGACTTGAGAAGGAGGGAGGTGCGCTTGAAGATCACCTGGGAGCAGGTGGAGGAGAACCAGTCGCGGCTACCGTCCGACTCCCACGTGGGGGAACTTGACCAGATGTCAAACGAGGAGTGCCGTTCGCCCATCGGCCTGGACTGCTGCAGCTGCTGTCTGGATCTGGCCAATGGCTGCGAGCCTGAGCCGGGCCGAGCGGGTCACACCAGCCTGGGAAGCCCCACTTCTGTCAACCACTTCAGACAGCTCCGAGACCAGCTTCACTTTCAGAACCTAAACGCAGATAAGCTCAACAACATCATGAGACAGGACTCGTTGGAGTCGGTGGTCCGGGATCCCTGCTACCTGCTCAACGAGGGCATCTGCAACAGCAACATTGACCAGACCATGCTCTCCATACTGCTGTTCTTCCACAGGTATGTGAAACTAGTGCCTTCACACACTCTAGTTCAGGTCATAAAAACAGCGAAAGAGCTGCGATTGCCGGTTAATGCCCATCATTGGGATCGTTTGAGTTTGATGACAACAACATGCCGTGGTTTCACTTACGTAACTCTGACTGCATGACTTCAAGTGGTAATACTACCATTTAGTTTGAACCAAGCTCACTTTAATATGTTTGTGTAGTAATTAATCATTTATTAATTGCCAACCACCAGCCAACACCAATAAGTGTTGCACAAACACTGAACACTACTAAATATTTACATTTCTCGATGAGTAACATGATTAGGGAGCAATCCCAACTGTTATTTAAGAACTTGCCGTCTCAGTAGGGTTCCAGGAATGTGTAGATTGGTATGAAGAACATGCCTTCGCGCAAACTTAAGAGGATCTCGAGTCAGTCCCGTTCTCACTTCTTAAATACACCCCATTCATTGCAACTCATCAGGTTCATGCAATGATTTTGTGCAAATATTCTATTTTTTTTTTTTTGTTTGCACAGAAAGTGCATGTGGATTTTACTCCCCAACCCGTCCGATTTGCAAAACACCCATTCATTTACAAACTATGGGCAATTTACATACCATTCTGGCATAGTTCTATCGCCCCATAGCTGAAGTATGCAGCAAAACAAATTCCTTTCCAGGTAATATGCATGTTTATAAAATTGAATGGTCGCACGAGTTTCCAAAACAACCATGGATGCATTGAAATCTCATAAACAAAGCTTCAATCTCAGTGTGCATGCGTAATATTAGATTTTGGAACAAGCTGATGTGATGTACTACTGTGTCAAAAATGGATCGCAAGCTATCCACAGCAGGTATTTGGCAAAAGTGTCTAATCGGGATCAAGCTCACAGTGCATTTTTCCACGAAACCATGCTCTCCAGACTCAAAATAAACATATATGGACATCAGGATAGTTTGCTAAAATCCGATAATGTTTGAAATGTTTAGTCTGTGGAAGAATTAGAGATGAGGCCTAGTGGAAAAATAGACAGCTAAAGCCAGGTATTAGAAATCTATTTAAATGACATTTGCAGCCAGATGATAAGAATGTATTCCATGTGGTGTTATTGTAACACACCGCCTTTGGATTTGACTTTGGAACCAGCCTGTCATGCTGCGTTTGACGATAATAGCTGATTATTTTGCCGCTTTTTTTCTGCACATCTGCTCAAATTGCAAAAGTTTTGACAGCGGTGGTAAAATCGGTTAATAACCATCCAGATATCAACAGTCAGGCAATCATTCTTTCTCGGGGTTATAAAATTTATATTTGAAACAACTACTGTAAATGAAAAGATTGCAATCTGAGTGACGAATGAAAGGAGCATGGCACGATATAGTAATGAGAAATACTGCATATCAAAAAGGGAGTTGCTATAGTAACTCTTGTAGTAAAACTATCTCATAATATTGCATTTAAATGAACAAATATGCATTTAAAAAAAGCGGAGCTGCCAATTGACTTTTTTTGCAGTGAATTTAATGACATGATATACAAATAATGATAATATTTGATATTAATTTAAAAAATTGAGAACATAATCCAATCTAATAAATATTTTAAACAATAACGTTTAAATATAATACAATAAATATCAATATGATATGCAATATAAATGTATTCTATTGTGGAATCTTTTTTTTATGGCTGATCTGATTCTTAAAATGTGATAATGTTGCTCAGCATCTAATCTTGTCTCTTTTACGACAAGACAATATACCTCTTAACCTTACCGGGACGCCTCTGAAACAAGATTCCTAGTGTGCCAGTTAATGTTTAATCTTCTTTATTGGGGCGTCCTTAGTTTTATACGTGGCAGTGAAAGGTTACAGTCTACATAATTAGGTTTTCTTTATGAGCCTGGTGTCAGGATGTAAACAGGAGCAGTCTGCATGGGACCTCTGGCCCAAAGACACTTCACAGTCTCAGTTACTAAATACACAGAGTTCAACAGCTCTCTGTTCTAACATCATCAAATAGCCATTGTTAGTCTGTACACCAACCCATTCCTGTATTCATGACAGGAAAGGGAATTCTTTTTCATACTGGACTGTTCTACACCATGGGATACTCTCCCTGCGATCTATGATTTCCAAAATTAGCACTCTGGTATGGTATGGATGAGATGATTACATTACACTGTATAATATTTTATAGTTCACACCTCTTGCTGACTAAATACCGACTTGTTTGTTTTTCACACAAAGGTCCTTGATGTCTTGAGAAAGGAACATGGTGTTATTGATGGAACAATGATAAGAAAGGTGTGCCTGTGTAAGAGTATGTAGGATACAAGTAACAGACGTCCTGCCAACAATAAGTCCTGTCCACCGAACACTCAGATATATTGCTAAAATGCCAGTCTGTTTACTTAATATGCAGAAATGTAATCCGCATCTCCAGGCATGCAGAGACATGGATCCAGACATGCCAAGCTGAACAGCTCATGGTCTACACTATAGTGTCTGGAAGCCAGTGTTTTTGGGAATTATCCGTGGGGATTTAAATAAAAGGTGTGTTTCTGGTGTCTGGTGAATGGAAAAAAGTGGTTGCATAACACACCAATAGCGCACTTTGTATATACATGTTATAAACCTTTATAGCTTTAACCTTTAGAGCTGTTGTATTATTTATTTATTTATTTTATGCATTGCTTTTTTAAATTATTGTGATTAATTAAAATCATGATAATGAATTAATATCCGATAATCTAATTATCAAAATGTTTACTACTTTAATTGAATGCTAGCTCTATATATATATATAAAAAAAAAAAAAAAAAAAAAATATATATATATATATATATATATATATATATATATATATATATAAAACAACTAAAAAACACAAACATTTTGAAATAGTTACAAAAATATTCATCTGACAGCTCTACACAAAAATTTATATTTAAATATCCTTGTTAAGCTGTAAATATAGTGCAATAGATGTTAATTTTCATACCATATATATTTATTCTTCAGTCATAAAATGTGATACAGCTGCTCAAAATTTGATATCACTATCATTATCTAGCAGCCAATAAACCTCATTTAGGATTGCATCCAAAATTGTTAAGCTCATATTTATTCAAGAAATGTGAGACAGAGAAAAACAAAAACATATGAAAAAGAAGAAAGCAAAATAGTGTTGTGTCACCATATAAGCCAGGAACAAAAAGAAAGAATTAAAATTCAGAGTAGTGTGACTCAAAAATACACAATACTCTTGGGAGCAAAACCTTGCAGAAGGTCGTCTGCGCCCTCAAACATCATGGAAAGACAACACTGTGCCACCCTTCAAGGACGATACAAATGTGAGATAACATCTGAACCCTCAGCCTTGTCCAGACCGACCCCAATATCCCTGACCAAACAGACTAACAAACTAAATTCAGAACGGCTCGTTCTCAAGCCTCCGTCCCAAGTGAGAATTTTTGGCTGCTCCTTAAAATTCTTTTAACAAGAATGCTGAATATGTGCTACAGAGATAGATAGATAGATAGATAGATAGATAGATAGATAGATAGATAGATAGATAGATAGATAGATAGATAGATGTTCACTCAACTACAAAATCACATGTCTGTCTGCACACGTTGTCTTCAGCAAACATGTAAAAGGGAGCCACTACTAATAAAAAGCATACAGTACATCACATGAGGAAAGAGTGCTAATGTTCACCACATGAGAGCTCTAGTTTTTTGTTCTTTCTCAAGATGTTGAAGACTTGTTGAAGCAGAGACTTGAGCAATCCCTATCAATATACGTAAGTAGTACTGATATTCCAAAAATACTAACAATGAACCTTTGTATACCGCCAAGTCTACAGCAGAGGACAAAAACGCATCAAAAGATGCAACTATTTTGTGAGAGGTCCTCCTAAAGCCTGCAAGATATTTCCCGGAAGGGAACGTGCAGCAGACTGTTACATAAAATCCCGGGGTCATCTGGGTTTTGGTGGTTTTGGCTGAGTGGTCCTTCTCTCAAAGTTGTTTTGAGAATCAGCCTGATCCTGAACTATAAGCGTGAAGAAATCAAGGCTTTGAGAAACCCCAGGCCTGGAACCTCTGAGCATTATTCCCATCCTTCCCTGGCTCTCTGCAGCCTCGCGGGCCTATTTATTTGACATGGTCATCACTATAAAGAATATCAGCTATACATACATCACACCGCAATCTGAAGACATGCTTACCACTCCCAGCTGTGTCAACAGAAGCAGGAACACTTCAATAAGACTTCTGTTTCCAAAGAATAGCAAAAATCTAACGGCTGATTGGATCAGGTTTGAAGAGATTAACCACAGACTGCAATGCTGTGACATAACATTTAGCTGATATACAGTCCAACGGCGCTGGCATTTCATTTTTATTGTTCATCGCTCAACTTGTGTGTTCACAATAACATACTATTGCTGTTTTTTATGCTTTTTAGTATACTCTTCTGAAATATACATCACAGAAGCAGCAAGAGTAGTACGCTTGCATACTTTTTTAAACTCAGCCACTGTTTAAAACACCATTTTGCACGAAAAACTGGCAATGCGACTTAACCTTGGATGAGGGCTTATAACATGTAACATAATATGATAAAGAGTTATAAAACTGCAAATGGACTGTCTTCTCCCAAAAAGCTATCTTCTTTTAAACTTCTACTAAATTACATAAAATAGATGAACTAAATTAAATAAGTAATCGTATCCAAAATAAATGTTTTGTTTACATACTACGTGTTTGTACTGTGTACATTTATTAGGCTTTTAGAAATTCACACACACAGTTTTCTGTATATATTTTTATACAAAAATTGTATCATGTATAAATATATGATGTGTGTGTATCTATACATGCGTAATAAATATATACAAAGCACACACATATATATTACATAAAAACTTTTCAAATATGTTGTATGCGGTTCAACAATCAATTAATTGCGGAATGATGCATCGTTCACTTAACCAATTAATTCATTCTGAAACTAAATCGATTCTCTTAATGACTGAATCATTCACTCAGCCAATTGGTTCAAAAACACTGATTGATTCAGGAAAGCCAGTAGCTGTACTTCATTTTGTTTGTGGCACACATCATCGAGCACATCTCATTTTAGAAAAACAGCCATTATAAAATTGATTGTTGCCATTGTGAGGCATAAATTATTGTAATTTCCTTTCTGCTGTAATATAATGGTTATTTTTTCTGATAATAGACATTCTTAATGATGTGTCAATGACGAATGCGACCTTTGTTGGGTACAGCCTTTGAAATGAGACACAACATGCTCCAGAGGCTCGACGGCTCTGGAAATGAAGCAACTGGCAATAGCAGCTAAAGCTATAAGTTGCTCAGTATTAACTTTATGTTTATTAAACTGTTGTACGAAAGGAATCTAAGAATACAGAGTAGGTATGCACATCCAAAGCCCAAATAGGAACGAATAAAAACCAGACTGGTTGAAAAATGCTACACTGCTTTACGGATAAACATTCTGGAGCTTGTCTGCAGTCATATCATTTTTCAGTAGAAGCAATTAAAACTGTGCCATTGGTCTGAATAGCTACACGGTTCTTGTGTGACGTTGTTTATGGCTCTTGCCCTATTTCAAAAGAAACATTAATGCCGATTTAAACCGAGACTAGCTTACTAAAGAGCACACAGATTTCACCCGCCTCAGATCACATGTCATCAATTTTCCATATCATACACATAAACCTAATGAATTGATAATGTCGCCGCTAATTATTTGAGTGAGATGAGGCCTTTTGATGTAACACATGCGACGCATTCAGTCGTGCAGCTGGTCTGAAAATTAAACCTCCATTAAGCTCGTGCTGTGAGAACAAGTCATTTGCATTGATGATTCTGATTATGAGTTCACACGCGCTTTGCGATGCATCGGGCGCTACCCTCAACACAAGCTGTTTGTAATAAATGACTTGCACGCAGTGGATGGGGTGTTGTAATAAAATGCAACAGGTGAATCAAGTTTCTTAGTGGCTTAACAGGTCAATTGTCTTCATGGCAGAGGCTTGTTCAGTAATTTACTTGTCATAGTCAGACAAACACGCACAGAGGTGTATAATATCCATTTAATTGGCTGACTGAATAGCAGCATTGTTGTGACTGGGCCGGTGGAGAGTTGACAGTGAGCCAGAGGCTGGGGGCCAGCCCAGGCTTTGTTGTCTGGTATAAGGTGCTCCTGTTCCCAGAAGCAGGGTTCAGGGTAGTGACAGGCACTGTCTGCAAGCCCACCCAGCACTGGCATTCACTGATCCAGAGCGGCCATGCTATAGCCAAAACACAAACATGCTTATTGAGGGCACTGGAGTGCCTCGGAGTCCATGACCTGGGACAGTGGGCTAAATGTTAAGACACGCTAATAAAGAGACGTTGTGTTCTTCTGTAATCTAACAGGGACCGAATAATGTCAGTGACACTCATGCGATGTCATTTTAAAATGGTAACAAAGGTGGGGTTCATTCAAGCAATGAAAAATGTTCCGTCTAAATGTAATCTTGCTCTGGTGGCATTTGTAAATGACAGGTGAAAATAAGGCAATGCGTGTTTTATGTGCACCACCAAAAGAACTGTATTTCTTCCGTCAATCACAAAAGGAGACATTGTTATGAATGACTGTGCTCTATGAGTGTGCTCTATTCCAAGTCTATATAAGAAAACATCTTATTTTATTGTTATTTAGTCTTCCTGTAAAAGTATTGCGCTTTCCACAAATGGCACAAATGTTCAGCATAGTCATTATATACATGTATGTTAGCATTTTAGAATCATTTCTGGAGAATCACATGACACCAAGGAGCACAGATGCTAAAATTCAGAATAAATTTTAAAACTTTAAAACTATGGAAATCTAAAGAGGTCGTGGATTATTTTTATTTTTATGACTTATTTTGTTCTCATTTCTATTATGTTGACATCACTAGAAAATGAAGCCACGAGAAAGAAAAAAATATATGAACAAATAGCCTTTTAGGACTTCTGTATGTAATAAAAACGGAAAGACACACACACATGCCCAAACGCATACACACACACGTACAGTATTTACTGTATTTCTGTCCAAATAAATCAGCATATGAGACACTTTTACCAAACGCAAACTCTGAATGGTAGTTGTCAGTGTACCAGTGTTTGTGTACCAGATGTGGGATGACACAAGAGTAGGTAAATGATGACATAACTGTCATGTTTGGGTGAACTGTCCCTTTAAAGCCAGTGTTCAAGGTGTCTGCTGGGAGGTAACATCATGTTGTTGATTGTGGCAGGCCTTCAACAAAAATCTATGTCCACAGAGAGGTCAGATCATTTGCTTGTGAAATAAAACTGGCCCGGTAGCTTGTGAAACAGCCTCATGGGTTCATGGTTTGTTGACCTGATAAAACATTCTTTTGGATGGCTTTAGCTGTGTTTACTTCAGGGCAAAAGAGAGGTCTGATCATGTTGAAGTGGCTGCCAAGGCAGACATAATAGTGTTCTGATCGCAGACTGTATCCTTAATTTCCCCCAAGGCCTTTTTAATTGAATACACTGTACAAAACACCTTCGCTGCAGTCAGAAGTGAAAGGACAGTTATTCTATTGTACAGCTCAGCACTGAATGTGAAAAAAAAAAATTACATTCATTGGCTGAAAATCAATGATCGCACAAACTCTGAAAAGATCTGTGGCCAGAGTTCGATTTCATCCAAGGCGTTTGTTTTCATGACCTCAAAAGTCTCTGCTGGTAACTGTCTTGGAGTGGAATAACTTTCACCACTTCCAGCGCTTTCAACCCTTGCATAATGTCCTGGAAAGAACAAACAAGCCCCGGTCCTTTTTGCTTTTATTTTAAAGATACAATATTTTCTCATTTATGAGGAAATAAATTAACAGCAATTTTTAAAAGTGTGCTTAAAGTCATATTGGTACGTTCTTAAAAATAAAGGTGTTTCACAATGCCATAGAAGAACCTTTTTGTCTAAATGGTTCTATAAAGAACCTTTAACATCTGAAGAACCTTTCTGTTTCACAAAAGGTTTTTTTTATGCCGAAAAAAGGTTATAAAAATGACTGAATTGTTATAGAACCAAAAATGGTTCCTCTGTGGCATCGCATTGGAGAACCTTTTGAAGCACCGTTATTTTGGAGAGTGTAGGCCAACAAAAGATATTTTTATTGTAGATGGAACCGATCTCCCCATAACCACACACTATAAGTGGTCATGACAACACAGTGTATTATATTGAACATTTGTGAGAAATAAAGACACGTTCATTGATATTTCCCAGTCGTTTTTTTGTTTGAGAAAGGAATGACGAGGAAAGCATCAGCGGTTGTTGTTTATATGATGATTCGGAGGTGAGCCCTGCTGAAAGTGCTTGGCCTTTATTGTCTTATATGCTCACACCCTGGCAATGACGTTCATTGAGATAATGACAGAATCTGTCAACAGTAGTCTGCCCTCTGCAGCGTTTGCCCTTGTTATATCAGCGCCTGGGAGCCCACATGGGCCGAGCCGAATCTGGGCATGAGTTTGGCCTTTCTCACACCACACGCAAAGCAGCGTGTAATTATTTAAGCACCCAAATTAACAGATTACAGTATTCGCACTGCCCGGCCCTTGCAGAGCTGTGCTGTATCAGGAGTTTTCGCCGCTCAGTCCGCAAAAAAATGTTGAAATGCAGTATAAACCTAGTCATCAACATTATCTTCTGCAATGCGTGGTCCGTAAAATAATAGGGTCATTTACTCAATCGTTGTTGGACCAGAAGGCTAGAAGTTTCAGTATAGAACTGCAGTTCAGCTGAATGCACAAGGTGAGCATGCGATTGTCATGCTTTTCGTTTGCTTTCACGCGGCTTGAGTGTGTGGATTAAATAGGACTTAGCCATTGTATTATAGATAGCCATGATGAGATAAAGCAGTTTTGTATCCATTGCATCACACTGGATGACCCCAACTAAAGTGAAATCACGCTGTACATTTGTTATGCAATAAACATCAAATTTAAATACATTTTAATAAAAGGTAATACAAAGTAGTGGTATTGAAATGCATATTTGTTATTATTATTAATAATAGAATTATTCATTTTATACATTTGTTGTGCATTTAACGTCGCAATTAATTGTATTTAAATAAAAAGTATTATTATTATATAATTATATTATCTTCTTTAAATAATACGAACAATAATAGTAATAACATATTAATAATAGCATTTATTATTATATTTGCAGTTTTAATAAAAATTATAATATACAACATGTTAGTATTATTATCATTATTATATTTGTATTTTAAATAATAACAACAACAGCACTGATAATAATAATCAAATATTATTATTATTGTTATTATAAGTATTATTATTACAGTGTAACTTAGTCTAGCTGATTCAGTCTTTTTAAAAAAACATTTTTGTCTTAAATAACAATAAAAAAATTGTTAAAACCAATCATATTTTTAGATTACCTTGCAAAACCCTTTATTCAACTATTTCACTATGATTTATGGCCAAGAACGCTGCACTGGCAGAGCAGGCCTCTATGGAAACCTCTACATTTTTCCATTATGCTAGTCCGTAAGATTAACCATGACACGCCAACGGGTCATCATGGTTTTGTCTTGACTGGTCTGGAACACAGCGTCCTCTGAAACACCTATAAGAGTGAATGAATCAGCCTGCTATTACAGCTCATCCTGCTCGGCTGCAGGTGCACGGAAAGCTTCTGCACAGGGTCGTTGCGTTGCGTAGCATCCAAGCAGGATGTACTTATGGACTTTGCCCGGTCTTCACCAGTCACATGCTACAAACCAGCGGCGAGTCGTCTGTGCGCCGGCGCGTTGGGCATGTGCTCAGCAGGTTGCAGTAAAATATGTGTACATGTGGCTACGCAGCGAACAATTTCCAGTCCAAAACAGCCCTTACACAGTAAACAAGTCTCCGTTTTGGTTTCTTAGATTTGGACGGCTAATTAAAGGATCTTGGTTTTTCAAAACACTACTCTCATGCAACAGGACTAAGACTGTATTTTAGGCAGTAAAAGCTGAGATTGTTTTACGGTGCATTGAGTTGCCAAACTATTACTTTGAGTCAACATACAAAGCTTGTCAGATACATATTATGCAGAGTTTATCTTGATCTTGAATCAGGATTGTGGATATGTATGGGTGACACCCCCATTGATTTGGACTGATAACATACATAACAAAGCATTTCTTTCCATAAACATGCAAGTCATTATAAACGTCAAGTTTGAAGGAAAGGCACCGTGTCTGCACATAAACGCGGAGTGCTTACGTGAAGGGACGCTGACTAATTATTAGACACTGCTAAAGGTAAACAGATATTACTTACAAGCTTTATTTACGTAGGTTTAACATTTGTTGCCGTCACTTCTCAAACACTAATAGCAGAAGAAAAAAAAAAAAAAAAAAGAGTCAACAACACTGATTAATCAGGCTTGCTTTTTCATGTGAATCAACTTGTTTGTATTAATACTCAAAGTAGCTTCCTCTCCTTTTATCAGAAATGTTTGGCTATCCTGGAAAGCTTTTGTAAAGCTCTTTTGCAAAATACCCTTCCGTAACATGCCCGTGCCAGTAGACCGCTCCGTCTTTAATTCTTCTTGCCTCCACCAGTCACTGTGGTAGCCAGGTTCAGTGTTGGGTTTCTTTTAAACCGGACAAGGTTGCGCAATCAAGCAAATATCAAGCAAGAATAGGCGATTTTAATTACTCTTCACCTTTTGGGTTGCGTAAAAGAATATTACATTCGCGTGATGTGACTCATATGCTATATAGCAAGTCTTAGTTTTGTCTGAGGAACAGACGAAACATGTTGATTCACTGAAAAAAAAAAAATCCCTAGCTCTTAGATAATTAGAGTTTATTATACAAGTAACAAACGTCTTTTGTGTAGGACTTCTTCAAAGCATTGATTCTAATAATTTTTTATGCTATTTCATTAATTTATGTTATTTGTTATGTTACATTTTTTAGTTTTAACTGAACTTAATGTTATTATTTTTATATTGTATTCGATTCGATCATTTTTCCCATAATTTTGAAGCTTGGCAGCCCAAGTGCTCATTTACCTCCTTTCACCTTTGGGTGATCTACCCCTTGAAGTCAGAGAAGTTAAAACGTGGCCCTGAATCAAAAACCCGTGAACAAGACGCTCGTTGTACGATACTGTTTACAATATCTGTCATGTCAAACATGCATGGCTAGTGTTAGCGCGTGGTTTTGTTTTTGGACGTCTGCATCTCGTTGCGCTAATTACCAGTGTCATTTACCACGTTTGCGCTAGCATTCTTTCCACTGACATGTCATGGAATGGATCACCATGATGGGTTGGTCATGCAACAAAATGCAAATAGACAAACGAGTAAACAGAACGGTGAACTCTGGGACAGGCTAATGTAACTTGCGAAGCTCTGCCAAAAAATCAAAGACACTGGGATCTGGAATGTGAAACACGCCGCTCTTAGCCTTGTCCAAAGGGGCAATTGGGTTCTTGTTGGACTTAAACTACAGAGCTGTGTTCCAGAAAAATCTCACAGGGCCTGCAATTCATGATGTGTCATTTTTTAAAGAACTGGGCAGCCCTAATGTCTAATAACAGTAAAGAACGTTCTAGTCTCTAGACTAGAACATACTTATCCAGAGACAGCACAGGAGGGGGAGATGGGCCTGTTATACAATAATGAGGAAATCAAAAAACCTCAACATGGCAGTAGCGACAATGAATATCCTGTCTACAGTATAACTCAAGAGACAATTAGACTTTTTCTCCAGAATCAACATCTTGATTTTCTTTTGTTTGTTTTTTTAAGCTCAAGAAGCAACAATCAAGATGGCATTCGTTGATTTGACTTGTATTACTTAAGAGATGCAGAGGCTACATAGAAAAAAAACAAACATCTTATGACAGGCTTTTGGCTTATGCAACATAACTCCACGCTCTCTGGTTTGGTGATGTAAGTTCCTCACTGAAGAAATGCATGATCTTCCACATAGCTGTGCCATGTATAAATATGTGTGTGGGGTTCCTGTTTTTGATTTTATGGATCTCAGCAACTACTGCATAGTGTGGTCTTCTCCATACCGAGGTCATGAGTTCAACGGGAATACGCATGTTGTGTTTAAATGATAACACAGAATTTTTCCAACAATGCTTATTGAATTCAATGGAATTCAATTATTTTATTTCATTAAATTAGACACTTATAGTAAGTAATAATAAATAATAAGTAGTAATAAATAAGTATATATATTATTTATTATATTATATATCATTATTTCAGTGGTCAGTGTCATAAAATCCTTCACTATAAAGTTTTTTACTGTCACTTTTGATCAGTTTAATGCTGAAAACTTTGGAACAATGGCTTAATTTGCTTTGAATTATACGCCGAATGTAAACATAAGCATGACATAATCTTTTTGCAAAATATACCGAGTCGTTTTCAGAGATTTCATGCTAAGCAAAACAGGTGACATAAGTTACATAAAAAAAGTAAAAATTGGGTTGTTTGACAGATGTTTTACATAGAATTTCCAGAGGTGAATGTACTTAGCATCGGTCCAAAGTTCTGGATGATGTTTGGATTCACAGGACATTTATCTTTTCCTCTAAAACAAATATTTATTTTAAAACAATACTATGCCAGTCCACTGCAGCACAGACGCATGGAAATTATTGTAATGCTCGAACAAGAAAAAAAACATTAATCGCCGCATTATGTAAGCCTGACGGTGCATATGGAAATTTGTAATGTAGATGAGACGCACCTTTCTAATGCTTTAACTAGTAACAGTTACGTTGACAAACCATGTCTGAAAGTAAAAGACCGGACTTGCATGAGAGAAATGTCTTGGCATGTTAAATGGATTGCAGCACTGTTTTGCATATCTGTTCTTAAGCGGAATCCGTTACGTATGTGGACCTGTTATTTCTTTAAAGTTACTAGGCAAATATCCGTAAGAGACATTCGAAGCACATTGATATTCAAGAAGACGTTATCTTTCAGGTTTTAAGTGTTGCCATGGTCACCTGGAGAATCATGGGTGAGGGCCCATCGGGTGCTTTTGTTCCCCTCAATTAGTATTCTGGAATAAGTTCCTTCCCTTCAACATCCCGGCCAAGTGCGACTCGCAAAGGGTCACTTGTGTAGAACAGATTAAAGAATTAAAGTGTGCACCATAAGCTGATCTAGATATAAGAAGCTCCTGTCAGCACTGTCAGCATATTCACTCGTGTGATGGGGGACAGCTTTATAAGAGGATGAAGGTGGAATTAATTCTTCTATATCTAAAGCATATCCGCCACAATATGCAGCATGCCATAAATATTTAAAAGTAAAACTCAATTATGCATATTTGAGAGAAAAAAAAAACGATAATAAATCCAGATTGAGTGTTGCTTTGCATACTTCCACCTTGTCTTTTCATAAAAAGGCGTTGAAGGTAATTGTGTTTTGAATCTTTTACCTAAAGAACTGGGAGTACAGCCAAGTCCACTATCAGAGGAAACACAGCAGAACAACAGCTGTGAAAGCCCTCCCACCCCACCTCTTTCTCTTCCTCATTTTTGTTTTTTTTTATATTTCCCTGTTTCTGTGTGCACTCTCCGTCTCTCTTGCTCTCTGTCTTTCTTACGCACACAGTCTTCCAGATCTGAAAGAGACACAGGACATACTTTGCGTTAGATTACATCACATGTCCGTTTAGGTCTTGACAAATGATATAATAACACGAATCAGAACTATATGTGTGCCACCCACACTTCATACCATGGAAAACACTTAAGGATTGATCACATCAGCTCTCAAAGAATAGTAGTAACAACAACAATGGCAGAATAAAGAACACTTTGCCCATTTTTAACTCATTTTACTTCCGTAATGTGACATTTCCGAGTGAAACAGGATATTCAGGGAGCAAAAGTCCAGAATAAGAACTTTTATATGATAAGATCTTCATTACATACCAGAATTATGCCATCCCGGGTACTAAAAAAAGTGCTTAGCTTGTTAGTGTCTCAGAAAATTAATAGATCAGCAGATCCAGAACAGAATTCTAAATATTGGATAAAGTCAGGTTCAGAACGCATTGCTTAAAATAATAATAAAAAATTTAATTAAATAGACAATAAAATAAAAATATGGGTGATATATGACTTCCGTAAAAATTGGGAATATAGGAATAAAACTTGCAGGAAAGAATTTGGTACATATAACTTTTTGAGAAAAGATATTGTATTTGGAAGCTACAGGCAATAGATTAAATGTAATGAAATAAGTAAAAAAGTGTTTTTTAGTTTTGTTTTCTTATACGTTTTTATTTTAGATGTTTTTTCTGGTCTAAAAGATGACATGTTATGTAAGCGGAATAGAACACAATCTTCAAAGTGACCAGTGCATGGAAAAAACAACGCTTTTGGTATTGTTTAGGAGACAGACCGAGTTATTTTATTCGCCATTTACTTGGAATGACATTCAGCAATGAATCTTTCACAACAGGACTAGGAACGAATTTCATAAAAAGTAAACAGGATCAGTTTCAATTTTTCAGTTTGGCTTTGAATGTGAAAACTTGCATTTTGTTGAAGTCCATCAACTTTATTTTCAAGAGAGCGAAAAGAGCAGTCAGGGTCTTGCACGGCAAAAACCACAACTTCCATGCCAGTGTCTATCAGAGTTTCTAATAATAGGGTCCATGTCAAGCAGCTTCCTTGTTGTCCTCATTTGAGGGTCACGTAGAGTCTCTTCCTGTGGTCTATTTACTTGGGCAGAGTTTCTGAGAACCTGCTGGTGATCATGTTTATGTCACAGCTCCGTTTGAAGTGAGTCTGGCCTTAAAGGCTCCCCCACAGTCAGAAGAACCGAGATGAATGTTTTCCAGGGTGTTGTGAGGACAGCAAAGAGAGTTCTGTTTAGCAACAGAGAGCAGGACACCGGTTGCAGTGCTTCATAACAAACAATAGGATGATGGTATCCAGGTAGAAGTGACTCACCTTGTTATAACCCTGCAGGTACTGTCAGTGTCACACCAAACACCTTCGCTCATGCCAGAAATAGCGTCCAGGCCAGACAACAGGCAAACACTTGCAGACATGCAAAGCACAGAGCAGGGAGGGGCATAAGCAAAAGTGCAGACGGGATGAGCTTAGTATGCAGACAATTGCTGAAGCGTTTGACCTTCACAATACGAACGTAAGGAATGGTTTTTAGGTCAACTGAAGCTGTTGGAGCGCATTTCTGAAATGACAGCTATATTGCAGTCTGCTGTTCGAGTTGACGTTCTTCTTTTGTCGTTTTACAGCTTTAGTTACAGTACATGAGCTCTCACCTGGAGAGCTATGCTTTTAGTCACATGGTTGGGATGTCATTGTGTGCGTTGTGAGAGAATTACCAAATCGCTCCATAAAAATGTTAAGGATTAGTTCGCCCAAACGATAACACTTTATTTCGATAGACAATTGTAGACATTCTACTAACAGTAAGTAACTTTGCAACTACGTGTCAACTGGCAGTCATTAGAGAGTTAGTAGACTGTCCGCTTAGTATCTGCTAACACTTTATTTTGATGGCCCCACACAACATACTATCAGAAACATGCATATGTTTATCTTATTCTACTAACCCTAAATCTACCCTAACAGTTACCCTACTCAGAGTTATGCAGTTGCAAATAATAAAAATGACATGTAGTTGACATGTTACAAAGTTACTAATAGTTAGTAGAATGTGTAAATCAAAATAAAGTGTAACCACCCAAATATGCACCGCCGAAAACTTTCGTTCACCTTCAGAAATACAAATGAAGATATTTTTAATGACACTCATGTCCCTCCATTAACAGGCTTTGCAGCTTGCCATGTTGATGCTTTAAAATGTTCATAAAGAGAAAATAAATCCCAAATTTTCATATGATTAACAGATTTGATTTAGTCTTTTATTCACATATAAATGTTAATCAACGCAGACATCAGTTAAGGCAAACAGAAGTGCTTGTTTGACAAAGTGAGACCCAAGGAGGTTCATTCTTGGGTGTCATGCATAATGTTAGAGCTTCCAAAAGAACCAGTGAGGTTTGTTCTTACGCAGCATGCAAATACACTTGAGCCGTTTCTGATCGATGTAAATGTGTAAACAAAAGCTTAAATTTAACTTGTTAATCGTGTAAAGTAATTTGAAATGAATTTTGACTAAACTGCTTGATTGATGATTACAAGGATTCTTTTTTGTATGAAGAATGCCTTGCATGGATGACTCACAATAACACTGGGAACATGCGTCGATTACGTAAATGTGGTCAAGTCTTATTTTATGTTGAGTATGCACTGGGAAAAAAAGAAAGAAACAAAAAGAGTTAATATTAAAACACGTTATGTGTTAATACCTTTAAAAAGAACGAAATCTAGTTGCAGCTGGTGTTTTACAACAGCCTTCTGCACTTCTGCATTACCCTGGGTGTGGCAGTTGACTTAGTTCACTGTTATGTAAAACCATGTCTGTGTGCCTGCGTATCTGAAAATAATAAAGAAAGTGGCATTTTAAATATGAATAGGAGATATTGGTTTTTGTAAAGCTGACATACGAACAGGACTTCCATCACTGCTTCTGCTCTTTAAAGTTGTGCCATCTATCTGAGCTTATCTCTCCTATCAAGTCATATTTATTCAAATAATATAAAATATATTTTTTTCGTAATAAAATGGATGAATCAGTGAATTAGACAGAGAGAGAGAAAGTAAAACTCTGCAAATACATCGAACTTGTAACCTTTGCATTTGCATTAGATTAAAACAACTAACAGCCTTGTTTTTACAGTGACTAAGTACTGCAAACAATATCTCGTAAGACATTCTTGACGCCATCGATCCATTTCAATCTCAGTATTCGGAGTTTGCAGGGTTGAGTCAAACTGTTGCATACCGATGTGGTCTTTCAACATGCACTATTGGCACATTATGGAGCAAATAAACACTCTTGTGCCACGTTTGCACACACTAAAAATCTGTGTGTTATTCAATAGCTATCCGCAATCCAATTTGGTCAAGCACAATATCTGTATTTTATAAAGTCAATTAAAGTTGCCTCTATTTGAATACATTCAGCACTAATTGGCGGGTGTATGTGCGACATTACCTAATTTACATAATTCTTTCCAAACGATGTATGTTAGATGACCTAAGATCATCTGAGGCCGATCATCGAAGTTCAGAAGCTTTGTAACATGCTTCTGCACAGCAGCGTATGGCTTCCACCTCCCAGGACTGCTCAGAACATTGCGTGATTCTGAGAAAGTGGCTGCGTGCCAGCATATCAGAATTTTTTAGACAACTTTCTCAAGTCTAGATTGTTTTGAAGATATGCCGACAGCTAATTGGCTCAAACGCTGCCTACGTGTTAAAAAAGATAAAAACATCTCTGCGCCGTTTAGTTGACCTACGTATTTCTGTCCGGTCGGTTGACTTTGATCAGAGCTTTTACGTCACCGCCTCTGCTACCTGCACATATATCATCTTTCAGTTCATACCTTGAAACGATTTGATCCTTTTGTGCGGAGGAGATTAAGAATGTACAAAGCCTCAAGATAACACATTTTCATTCTGCAGAGGTAATTGCTTGAATGCACATACGTAACCATAAGGAAGTGCACAAACACCAGTGCTCGGGCCCAGGTGGCGGTTATGGTCAGGGTGAACGAGGTTACCCTATTTCTGGGAAATTCCTTTCTTAGCTAGGATCCATTCATGATGAAGACAGAGGTGCTGTAAATCTTCCCTGCCTGTGTGCCAGCTTCATCCAGCCAACACATGGATCTCATCCGGCCTGATATAGACTGGGAACGAGAGGATTTCTCTTGTCTATTTGTGTATATCTTCAAATGTGATGACAACGTTTTGCGTGAGATAACGCTATTTCTTGACCTCTGCCCCCTGTTCCTTACTTATTTAGACATCGGTGTTTGCCTTAAGGTTTATGGTTCGAAGGCATTTTGTCTGTGTTGTCTTTGGAAACCATCCGATGACAACATCATATGATTTAGAGGATAAATTCTTTCAGTGCAGATAATACGAAAGCAAATAATGAATGATTGTTCTCAGTACTCATTTAATGAACACAGACGCTTTGGATGATTTATGGTGCCCTTTTATTGCGCAGATTAACGCAATTATGTTTTAAATTGATTTGCTTTAGTTTTCAAGCCTCATTGGTCGCAGAGAATACAAACAGGCACTTCCCTAGCCAACAGACACTGAAGCGTACCTGATAAAATAAATTAGTACCGCTCAACACACACGCACACACACGCGTTTTGTTTTCAGTTGAGATGAGATGCACTAATGAATGGATTTAGCAGGAGGCCCATTGCCAGGCTCTGCACATTGTGTTGATGCCAGCTGATCTACGTTAAAGCGGATGCAATGACCGCGCTCTTACATCAGAAACCTTATGCTCCACCTTGCTCCTGGCATGTCCACTTATCTTCTGAGGCCAGGACACTGGAGCTTTGCTTGTATTGCTGCCACTTTGCAGGCGGCGAAGTCTCTGTGGCTCATGTCAGACCACCATCAGACACTTTAATATATTTTTAACAAATAATGCTCAGTGAGGTTATGATTAAGATGACCGTTGAATAGTTTGAGGTCTGTGAGTCACTTATACTCAAGGATGTATTTACTCTAAAGAAAAATACATAAAAAAACAGTAATATCATTAAATATTCTTACAATTCAAAAGAACAAAATTTATTATAACATGTTAAAAGGCGATGCAAAGTTCAATTTTTCTGCATCTTAACTCTTTAGTGTAACATTATATTTTAAAAAATCATTCTAATATGCTGATTTGCTTAAGAAAATTTTTTTAATATTATAAATGCTTAAAACATAAACAATATATTGTTTAATATATTAAACAGTATATTAATTATACTGTTTAATATATTATTAACCCCTGCAACCAAAAAAAAAGAAACTATTAAATATAAAAATTATTTTAAATATATAAGATATATAAACATATAATATTTGGGTGTAAATTTAGAATGATATCACACGAAATTGAAAACCTAAAACAAGTTTGTATAGTAGACAGTACAATGCTGATGACGTCAATGCTGACTATTACTAATTATTCTCAATCCGTGGAAAGCCATTGATAGGAAAAGTGTGACTTTACATTTAGTGCGATGATGTCAATGCTGACTTTAATTCTAGTAATTATTCTGAATATGCGTAAAACCACTGGAGGTGAAAAAACATATATTAATACATTTTTATGCTCTCACTGCTGTAGAAGAACGTCTGCACTGACAATGAGTTTATGACCTGGCTGCAGATTGGTTGCATAAACCTTGTGGGGCACACGAGACCCGCTTTCTGAGGGGAGGTCACGGCCCAGCGAGAGGCATTGATTAGCACGACCTGTGAGCAGCCGTGCAAGAGTAAAGCGCTCTGATGGCTCTCTGAACACAACTATGCATTATTAATTAAGAGTGCGTGCAGCAGTACAACCACATCTGGAGTGATCTCTTTTCATGTCTGCACAGCAGGGGCCGCTTGAACACGTACCGTACAGAGCTGAAGACCGATCCATTTCACTGTATCATATTTGCATGGGAAATTACAATAATCACTCTTATTTACACATCCCATTATACCAATTTGTAAATGCGTGACTGGAAATGGAGGTTTTATTAAGTGTAACCTTGGGACTAATGTTCTGAGGTTATGATGATTACATTAATAATGATAATAATGACACTTATGTCATGAGAGCGCTCTTTCCTTTTGTTGCTTGAATATTTATGACAGAATCAGAACGATTTGATTCGACTGCACGAACTGTGCAGGACAGCCATTTTTTGTTAAACCAAACATTCTCCCACCAGACTCCATTATTTTGATTTGATCTTGCACATTTTGTGAAAAGGACACAATCTTCTTGAACATTTTATCAGCCAGTGTTAAATAACGTAGGTTTTTGCTGGGGCAATAAAATTGCTAAATTTATGCCAAGAAACTTTTTTTTTTTAAGCAGTCGTGGCTAGCCAATGTGTTTCTCCAACAATACATCATATGCTCTCCAGACCGACACAGAATCATTGGCTCATCCAGTGGCATGACTTCAGGGCAGGACTGTGAGTTTGACGAAAGATGGGGGAGTGTTTATGATTTTAGGAATTTCATTTAGTGACTTTACCTTTAACACCGGTTTTCTGTCATCAACACTCCCGTTTAAACTTATAACTGATCCTTTCTTTCCCCTAAATTCATGTGTTACTCCTGCATTTCATGCCTTAACACGCACTTTCCATGCATTAATCAGACTGGTAAAATTGGTTATGCAATTTGAATACGGAGACATGGAAAACACGAATCATTTCCATAATATTTTGCATGCGCAGTAATAAGACTGCAATGTGCATTCAAGAGAATCTAATTAGATTTCGTTACATAATATTTAACTGCTCCTATCAACAGATAATTATGAAATCGTGTAGCTAAAACTCTACAGTTCAAAAGCAGCGTATTAGAATGATAGCGTATAAGTAAAAATACTGAAAAAACAGCTTTACCGTCACATAAAGTAAATTACATGTATCTATACCAATATTTTAGTAATCTAGGATGAACCCGGCAAACTAAATAAATAAATGCAAGCCCATAAAACAGGAGAGGGCAGTAGATTCTCTTTAGTGGATAAAGACAGATGAGTGCGTTTGCTGAGCTGACACAAGAGTGTGTAAATATCCAGCAGGAATAGGGGCACTGAATGCCTCAAGTGGCTGATTCAATGTATTACAGACTCTGGCTTTCTGTCATGAAGAAATGAGATCTTTAGTAGAGACTGTGCAGAATTTCCATGAGGCCCAATGGAAACAGAGTGACCACAGAGATGTTAGTATAACCCATAGGCACTGCAGTCCACACCGAGTCTTGTCTAGACAGATAACAAAGCAACAAAGAGGGTCAGATATGTGACACACCTGGGCTGTAAAGGTAAACACCTGCTGTATACTTGCTGTGTGATTACAGGTGGTTTTATAACTGTTCAAACGTGGTCTTGTGTAAGCAGCTCCTCCAAGCGCTATGATAACAGTGCTATTGACATTCGGACCATTCATAATTGCTTGTTCAGCCGATGCACGAAACTGAGAGCACGAGTGATGTAATGACTTGTTTTGCACCTAAATTCGTACCG
The DNA here is from genome assembly GCF_018831695.1 of Puntigrus tetrazona. Classification (NCBI taxonomy): domain Eukaryota; kingdom Metazoa; phylum Chordata; class Actinopteri; order Cypriniformes; family Cyprinidae; genus Puntigrus; species Puntigrus tetrazona. The sequence goes on from NC_056712.1 coordinate 17,531,771, forward strand.
TGTGAGCGGGAATGTGAATTCATGAGCATTGCACAGAACTGCAGTCAAACCGATTTAAAAAATGGGGGCCAAGATTATTGGATTTTAGATTATGCAGTTATTTTAAAAGAAATAAATACGTTTACTATAAACGTAAATGCATTTACAAGAGGACTTTATTTCAAATATATGCTTTTCTTTTTAAAAGTTTTATTAATTTTTTATTAAATTTCACCATTGATAATAATGAGAAACATTTCTTAAGGAGCAAATCGGCATGATAATGATTTCTGAAGCATCATGTAACACTGAAGACTAAAGTAATAAAGGAGATCAATTAGAAGATTTAAACTATAAAGTATTTAATTTTATATTATTATAATATTTCACAATTTTACCTTTTCACTGTATTTTTGATTAGTGAGCAAATAAGACTTTTTTAAAGTTATAAATAATAAATAAATGTATTAATCCATGCATGCATGCAGTATGTGCAATAAATAAATAAAAATAATAGAAAAAATAAATAAAACTTCTCGACTGCTTCAACTTATTTAATAGTCACTAGTCATGCATTCAACATTGCTAGCAATAGTCCTGCAAATGTTCTGTAACTTTCTGGCCTAAATTCCTGTCCTATTGGCTGTTCAGGGCAGGACCTGGCACTCACAGTATTAGCACTCAAATAGGTCAAGTCAAGTGTTCCTGTGAAAGTACAATACATGGGAAACCATCCTGTCAAGCGAACAACAAGAACAACGAAAAAAAAAACTCGCACATCATGTTCAAATGTTTTACTTCCGGAACATACAAAAAAATTATTTAGCTTATAGATGCCAACAAACCTATTTGCTCACAGGCTGACCTGAATTATGCCTGTAAGAATTACTCATGCGTTCTTGATTCAGGCAATTAGACAATCTAATGTATTCAGCGAATTAAAGTAATGGATGGCTAATCTCGTTTTGCATAACACCCTGCATGCACATCTCCTGTACCAACATGTTTAATGTAGGCAAACAAACACCCAGCCATACTCTGCACGTACGGCATTACTGCTCGCAGTCATGCATGAGTCCTTTCAGACCGTCAGAAACATAAAACAAAGCTGTCTGCCGAGAAACGAGCAGGCTATGTACATAAAAGTTGAAACACGTCTTTTCTCTTCTAACAAAAGGGAACTTATGCCATAAACGGACATGGAAAATTCTAAATGGAATTCATCTGCGATGAATATTCTAGGAAATCCCAGCTGTCATTTTGTTGACTTTAATAATTAATCGCCCTTTGAATATTCTCAATCGTGTCGCAGTGAGAGTCACTAATCAATCGTGCCACGTGCAAAGCAGAAATTCTGGGTATTTGCCTCAAGAGAACAGCCAGACAGAGAACGAAGGGGGAAAAAAAAGAAACAATATCATTGTATGTCTACCTCCCTCCCATCCAGCCAAGAGAATGGGACGTTTTTACTCCGTTCAACTCTGCTGGAGTCTCAAAGTTGCATCTCGGGCTGCTTCTGCATTTAAGTGACTTTCTCCCAGAGCAACGGCCATGAGCTTGCCACCTTTCTACTCACCTAGTCTATTTAAGCGGAGGGACAGGCGGTAAGTGTGAGAATGATGGCATCGTGTGAGTGTGTCATTACTACTGACAGCTGACGGATTGATTGTGAAGGTGTGAACGTGAGTGAGGAGAGCTAGTCTCGTTTAACCACTCAAACAGGCAAATACCGCACGCCTCGCTCTACGAGGTGCAAAAATCGTTATGTTTCAGTCAGCGAAGTGCGTGACTGCCTTTATCATCCGCTGTGGATCGTGTTAGAAAGCAATTACAGATGGGTTATCTCGCATAACTTGTTTTTGTAGGAAACAAAGTCAAGGGCTTACACTGTAGATGGTGTTATTTACACATTTGATCCATACGTACGGCGAAGGTGACTCTCTAGCTGTCCTTTTAAGTACACTAGATTAATTTTTTGTCCTAATAAGCAGCAACTATTCACGGAATGCAAACCTGACTGACTGAAAATGTGCCATTCCGCACATTCCTTCATTGTAATTATTGGTGTGTCCTTACGTATGCAAGCGCTAACCAAGTTTACCAAGTATGGTTTGTTGTGTTGCAAGTATTAATAATTAGCGTTTATGAACTGAACCTAATGGACAGTCTAAGACCAGTCTTAAAGTTTCTACACCGTGGAGTGGACGTGTAAATGATTTGTTTATTAGAGCGAGTCTGGGACATCTCCACCCTGACCATGGTGTCAGACGGAGACATACTGTACCATGCCACATCTGTGTTTACTGTGATGCGCAGGGTTTTTTTTAGGAGTGGCAGCTGAATAGAGCATCTGTTTGCTCATCTCGCTGCATCACAATGCATTATTCCATGAATTATTAATGCATTATTTATCCAATCTCAAATACGTTTTAGCTACATTACATCCTAATCCCACTGGAATGTAATGTATGCTGTTTTCTCTTTGTTTGAGAAGCTGGTTGTCCCCGTTTTGTACTATTACCTTCCACTAAATCTGCAGGACGGGAAGGTTCTGTTGATACCTAATTATCCGCGGACCCTCTGCAAGATACCTATTTCTTTAAATTAAGAGGGCACTTCGCAGTCTTTCCCCCTTCATCTGAGGTATGATTATCATTTCATACAGTACAAACTGTACAAGTGCTTGCCAATTACGTGACTGAAGCTCTCCAGGAGTTCAGCATCTGTCAAACGAGAAAGACGTTAACTTGCTTCTGGGGTGTCCCAGTGAAATCTAATCTGGCAGCGTTACTAACTCTGCGTGAAATGGGAAGTGACAGCGCTACGGTCACTAATTTGTGCTTTTCTGTGAAACCTCATTAGGTGGATCAACTTTGAGCCGTCACCTTTCAAAGGGCTTCGCTGGGATCTAGACAGGTTCTCGCTCCACTCACAAAAGACGATAGGCTGTAGACTGTAGCGAAAGAGCCGATAAAGTGCATAGGATGTCACTTTGTGACTGCATTTTCATGACATTGGAGAAACGTTGTGTAACGTCGCTAGCACACGCCATCCTTAAAAGCGCTTACCAATAAACCAAACGATATTGAGTGGCGGAAAGAACTTTGAACGGATGAATTTGAGATTCCGGTTTTGCTTTTTTCATAATTATTTTTTTTAATAAAGTCATAAATATAAGTAGCTAACATGCACATATTTTATTGCCGCCTTACCTGACACATAAATTGCTTTGTGAGCCTTTTAAAAGTTGAAATAATTTGCAGTGAGGTAATGTATTACTTTTTACTCTCGTGCACCCATTCAAAAATATTTCTTTCCGTTTACAAAGCTGAAATTGTGCGAATGAAGTATTTTTGTCTGATGTGTACGTTTGTAAAATGGACAAAACCTAAACTAAGGTCCGGTTTCATTACAATTGCATATGCATTTTGAGTCTACAACACGTATTAGATTTCAAAGGATATTTTTATGGTGTGCTCGTCGTAAAATTCGTTTGGTATGAGCTTAAATATTAAAAAACCAAACTAAAGGACAGCGTGTTTACATTCTGAGCCAGCAAACTGTGCAAACACCGGCTTATTGACTAATATCCACCAGTTACTTCGATCCCAGCCTTCAGGTGGAGGGCTTATTTATCTCTGCTATGCGCGGTTTGCCCGCTAGAGGCACTAAAGGCTAAAGTTAAACTGTGGAGAAAAAAATACTGTGAGAAAATTCTATTGTTTGAACTCATTTCCCAAACTGTCTTGTGCATGCATTGTCGACTGCAAACGTACGAACACCTGGAGGCACAGATTGTGTAATTTTAGCTACTCTTAATAAACTAATTGCTGTTTTTCACAGCGTAACAAATTAGTGAGGACTTTGGTGACATTCTAACCTGGACCCAAACAACCGCGTTCTCGATTTCCCGCGGCTTGTCATAACGTGTCAAAATGTATCGCTTATCAAAACACGACGCAACAAGTAACGTTAACGGCCGCTTGGTAACGGCGTGTGCTGTTTGTGTTGATGTGTTTTGAGGGTTTGTCCCGCGGCTCGTTGCCGCTGCACGCTGTGTGTTCTTTGAGCGAGTTCAGTGAGAGGGCAGAAAGAAAATCTATGCCACAAGCCTCATTTGAATAATGTATGCATGCGTCACGCGACGTCACCGCGCCGAGTATAAAAGCCCCGCTGCGGCAGAAATAGCATCACTAGCCGACAGAGTTTCTCCGAAACCGCTCCTAGTTCTCTCATAGCGCCCGGCTTCTCTGCGCGCGTCGCGACAGAGCAACGAAGCACAAACAAGGATCTTAAACTCGTGTCCGAACAAGTCGCAAACGTGGCGAGAAGTATTATTCAGACGGGTCTTGTACTCAACATGAGCACGGAGATGTTCAAAACGCCAATGGAGCTCGCAGTCTATCAGCTGCACAATTTCTCCATCTCCTTCTTCTCGTCCTTCCTAGGAGGGGATGTAGTATCAGTCAAACTAGACAACAGGTAGGCTGGTTTTATGGGTTCACGGGATGTTTTTCTTTTGGACGGTTCGCCGCGACTACAAGACTACTTGTTTACTGCTGCGGTGCCTGAGCTGCGTTTTAATACCTTGTTTCTTTGTCTTTTGCAGTGCCTCTGGCGCAAGCGTTGTGGCAATTGACAACAAGATCGAACAAGCAATGGTAAGTTGTTTTTAACATCACGGTCGGTCCCCTCTTAGAATGAGCTCAGGACTGTAGAAGTGCAGTGGAAAGTATCTAGTTTCTGTGTAGGCTGTAACCAGAGCTGTGGCACGCTCTAGAGCTGCCGCATTTACCTTCGTTGCCTGTGCTTTGTTGGCCCACCTGCAGTAAAAGTCAAAGGTCACCGTGCAACAATACATGCAACCCTTTGTTTAAAACAAGTCTTTGTTTTACCCTCTTTCACCCCCCTCCAGTGACATCTGCAACCAATTTCCCCTCAAAGGTCTTAACGTGTTGTTTATTAAGATGTGCATTAAATATCACCGTATAGCTAACAAAATCAGATCCATAACGACCATATTTATTAAAAAGTAATCTTAATTGCTTTGTCTTACGGCACCTCATGCTCACAATATATGTAAACAAATGAATCCAGAGCCACGTTTGAAATAACCTGACTGTAGATTTAGGATGTTGGAAATGAAACCAAAATAAAGAGAAACATGCTTTTGATTTTTAGATAGATTCTCTTTTTTGTAAAAGTATTAGTTTTAACCCATTTAATCCTCTTAGTAACTTCTGCAACCATTTAGTACCAATTAGTACTACTATTTTTAAAATTATTTATAATTACTTTAATTATTGATAGTTAACAGTAAATTAAAGCATAAATGCAGTAGTTTGTACAAATAAATATACTTTTATGTATTAAGATTACCCCTAACAGTATATGAATCATGCTTAAAATGTGTAAACACTTGGTAACCCAGAACCTATTTGGTGGAATAAAAAGTTACGTTTAAGTAGAAAAATAGAAACATCATTCCTAGATTGATTCTCTTTCCCCCCTCAAAATAGGTTAAATGAAAAATAAGAACATAATGTACAGTCAGCATTTTAAAACTGATCCTGATTGTGAGATCAGGATCCCTAAAAATAGCAAGTCATTTGAGACCATTCAAGGAGTAAAATTTCTTCATTCTATTCAGTTCATGCATTACAGTGCAAACAGATCTGTGGCATTGCACTTATAAGTACAAAGTCGTGGTTTGATCATAGAAATGTTTTTTTTTTTCCCTCATAGGATCTTGTGAAGAATCACTTAATGTATGCAGTCAGGGAGGAAGTCGAGATCTTGAAAGAGCAGATCAAGGAACTGGCAGAGAAGAACAACCAGTTGGAGCGTGAGAACAGCCTGCTGAAGAACCTGGCGAGCCCAGAGCAGCTGGAGAAGTTTCAGTCACGTCTGCCCTCAGATTCCAGCCTCCCCCTGGAGCCCCAGGAGCTGGGCTCCTCCGAGAACGGCGAGCACCAGTACAACAGCACGGGGTCTGCTGTATAAGTGGCTCTGCCATGGGGCGGGCAGAGCCACAGCTCTCACCTGAAATGGACCTCCAAGTATGCAACTTCAAGATGAAGCTGGCTGTACAGATGAAAACCTGACCTGAAATGAAAGCATTGCGACAAGTGGCCTAGTTCAGTAATATCTGACAATCTCTTCGGACTAACGCGGAAAAGAGAGAGTGATGTAGACGTCCGAGGTTACTGTACAATGGGACTGAAGTGCCCCTTGCTAGGAAGGGGGCCCAGCCTTGCTTTCCCTTGGTCCCTCTCACGAAGAGACGGAGAGGGGTTTGCCTGATGGAGCTGGCCGAGAGCGCATCTTTGGCCTATCCAAGTCAAGCCAAGGAAATGTATACGTCCTCTGCGAGATGCCCCCACAGCCCCACCTGACGCAAGCTATACGGGACTCACGTTCATGCCCTCCACGTCATTGATCCCTAATGCTGTGGACATTTCTTAGCCCCCGTAAGGACGATGGAGACGGACCTGTCCACAGCGGTGACTCCTGCCATATGATTTGTATAGCATCGCTTGTATTTCTGCAGATGGGGCCTGCTGCTTACGGGGATTATTGCTTGTTTGTGTTTTGAAACGGAACAAAATCAACTTGTTTATATGGGCTATGTGTAAAAAAAAGAATGATTTTTCTCTTATTGTGGGAATGAAAATCTGTATACATTTGCATAGTTCTGTAAATTAGCGACTGATGTAAAAAGAAATGTTCTGAAACGGAGGTGGATGATGTTGCTGCGAATGTTCTGTTGACCTATGCCAACCAACTAACAGGCACGACGGTGTCTGGAAAGGGCCACATGTTTTCGAATGAACTTTGCGTTTTCTAACTACCAAAGACTTGCCTAATACTCACAAGCCAACAGGACCATGTGGAACTTTTCACAGGGAGAAGTTTTTTTGTTTTTTTTTTTGACCGCAGTCTTTTTGAAAACATGGGTATTGTTGCTACATTGTGTCCATAGTATTTTTTTTTTTTTTTAAACAATTGATGGATGCAAAATGCACATTGCAATAAACCTTATGTTTACACTAAATAAGATGCTCAGGTCTTCTTTTTCTTCATGTAGGGAAAGGACATTTCTCCAGTTTTAGATCGAAATGGATACATATGATCTCTTTAAATTCTTCATTTGTAAAAATTATATAAAATTGGCTGTCTTGATTGGTTTTTAGATAAAGTTAGCAGTTAGCCAGCACCCGATTATGAGAACGAGACCCCTAATAAACAGCATGCAGTTTAATTTACTGGGTTGTGGAATGGGAGAAATACAAGTGCTCGATTAGCTTGGTAAAATAGATTTAATCCAGTTATCAGCCTCATTCTACTGAATTCATGCATTTTTATATAATTTAAGCAGAACATAACGTACACTTAACCAGGCAAAACAGGCCCCAATGGTGAGAACAGCTTATGCACTTCTCAGTATTCTGCTGAATTCATGCATTACAGTGCAAACACATGAGTTCACATGAATGCTCCTGACCTCTGTAACAGTTCTCTTAAGATTGTTAATATCCATAAAAATTCGATGTAATACTGGCACAATCTTCACTGGCCTTAATACGGGATTGAGATACAGTGTTTGGTATCAGGAGTAAAGTCCATGAAGATAAGGCCTTCACGATGCAATTATTTAGCCCAATATTGTCCTTGTAGCATGCACGCTAGTTTATGATTGACATTTACTATTCAAACATGCAGTGGCATCTCTCACTGCTCACATTTTATAACATGCAATGAAAGCCGTTTATAGGAATAATCAAATTCTTTCTGGTAATATAAAGATATGGTAAATGTCACTGACACCAGCTCTGCATCATGTGCGTGATTAAAAACGACATAGTTTGAGAGTTCCACTGAACTGTAAAAACGATACGTAAAGTAAAGAAGAGGGTTCAACAGAGCTAGAGGTAGGTTCATATTGGATTCTGTGCTGTAGTAATCCAGACGGCTTTGAGGCAAAGCATGAGAAAACAGAGCTGGCGTGTGAAACCCTCATCTTTCTCTCCTTAGGAAAGCCACATTCAGCGTAACTCAAGCCTCTGAGAGGTCCCTGAGGTAAGACCTCTACGTAAGACCCAGAACTGAGTATTTCTGCAGAAGTTCCGATAAGGTTAACGGTAATAAAGTAGATTCAAAGGTTATGCAGATCTTGCGTCCACCGGGTCCTGTTGCACATGGGTGGAGGCTTAAAAGGAAATGGCTTCTGGAAATATCAGAATCCAAATGCACACAGATCTGAGGTTTCATTATTGTTTTATTGCCATTAATAAAAGCATGATATGCACGCCATCGAACTAAAATCCCTCAAATTTAACAAAAATCTATATGGCAAAAAGGCAGACAATTTGATTCCAGAGAGAATGATAGACAAACCTCGCATTAAATATAAATTAATACCTATTTGTGAAGTTTGTGAATATAAAGATTCATACTTTAAGAATGTTATTTATAATATTATTATATTTATTTATATAATAACAATACTAATATGTCATTATTATACAAATATATATATATATATATATATATATATATATATATATATATATATATATATATATATATATTTTTTTTTTTTTTTTTTTTTTTTTTTTGGTCTGGTTCAAAACAACCTTCTTTAAACACTGATCAATGGTACAATGTTCAGACCAAATTCGCTGGTGATTTGGCATTTGCTCTTCTTCCCAAAACAGCTGCAAGACCTCTGCTGTTATGCAACTCCCAACATCTGTTTCAGTTTGGTGTAGTGGGCGGCTTTCTATGTCAAGGCCTGGTGAAGTGTGGCCGGCTTTGCATGCGAGCGAGTTACAGTGCACTGAGAATTCTACTTGTTTGTCCTCTCATGTAAATATAGGCTCACAGTAGGCTGTTTGTGCCATTTTTCAGCAGAGTGACATTATTTCCTAAGCCTCAGATCTAATACCCTGTTGTGGAAAGTTATTGAGTGTGATCCGCCGTGTAAACGTTGTTACCTCATTCTCACGTTATACAAACAGCCTCCCTCTCGCTCCCAGGTGCATCCTGTAGAGACAGAATCAAACGCGACAGATGTTTACTTCGGGATTTTTTTTGCCGATCCTTTACAAGAAAGTTGACAATATAAATACACAAAGCCATAATAAGCCGAAAGTGTTTACTACGTTAATGGAATGCACCGACAGGTCCTCAGCTCCCAAATAAAATTATAAGTAAAAATATTTCTTTAAATTACATCATAGCATCCAAAGTTCAATCCAAACTAATACGTAAATTAGTTACTTAACTTGTATAAATACACAAGTCTTTATGAGGTTATACAAATTATATAATCTGTACAAAAAGGCTTTATAAAATGCTTTTGAAAATTATTAATATACTGCCCTGTAACAGAAGTTTTTTTAGGGCAGCGCTAAGCATATGGTCAAGCTGTTTCTGACATAAAAGGCAAAGAATACATGACCCATTGTTCAACTAGAGTTGCATGCAAGTCATAACCACAGACCAGTAAAAAAATCCAGTTTTAAAAACCACATTTTCAGATTCGTTGTGATGACACAGCAATATTTATGTTTGTGTATGTACTGACTCAATAACTTCTGTTGTCATTGTGCATAAAATATTAAATCTTTGTCCAATTATTTGGGGTGTTTTATTTCAGTATCCACCCTAACTGACCTGACCCAAATAATTTTAATCTCAAAATGTCTTATGATTTAATATTGACTTGTCATACTTCAAATACAATCTTTTCAATGGTCTCACTGTTTTCCAAAAGCAGTATATGAATTTAATTTGCCTCTACGAAATAATCGAAAGTTCTGTTTATTCCCATAAACATACACCGCTATCTCTCAAGACAGAGCATTTTGTATTCACAAGAACGATGGTCTGTTTTTTTGAGGTAAGCCGCTACACTCTTGTTGTTACACGGGTGTGGGAATGTGATCGGTTTACTGCACTCCACCTATAGAAAGAGGATTTGGAAAGCAACACTAGTTACTTTCACACGACCATAAAAGGATGTTGCCTCACAAACACATCTGGGTAGTAGTTCCACCCTAAACTCTGTACTAATCCCAGAGCTGGTGCAAGAGGTCAAACATACCAAGCAGAAGTTGCCCAATGACTCTTGCCCTTCATGGGTGATTGGCTTAAGAACATACCGTATATTTGTTAGTTCCTCAGCTTTATGTGTTGTAGATGATAAGTGTGTAAAAAAAGCAAGAAAGATCCTGGAACTTTATCTGAGTGGCTTTTATTAAGCTCTCCTCAAAAAGAGACCCTTTGTATGTGGCTAAAGGGAAGGTGCTCTTATTTAACAGTGCTGGAATTTTTCCTAGACGCATGAGATCTGAGAAGAACTGTGTCCGTCTTTCCCCAGGGGTTTGGAAAACACTGTGAATCGCTGTCTGTGTAAGAGGTTTGCTCCTCCGTGGTACCAGCCTTGCAAGGAATGTGCCTGGAACATCTTATTCTGACCAAGTGGGGCAGAACAAAGGCCACCAGCATGAGGCTGAGGATTTGAGAGGGAAGCCTTGAATTCAGAGTCCTACCACGGGACAAGCACAGCTTGTTTTCTAGCACTGACATGTGTCATGGGGGAAATCGAGGCGCCCTTGTTACATAACCGAAATCTTTCGTGATGAGCCATGAGCACTTTGAAATTGTTGGGCTTTTGAGACTTGGTTTTAAATTTGACAAAAAAATATTAAGTATTATGCCATGACACCTTCAACTCCTTGGATAAACTTCTCAGGAGTGATATGATGCATTTTTCTTCGTTATTTATATGCATAACCATTTCAGTAATCTTCATAACTCCTAATATCACCTTCATCAACTTCTGTGAGTATATTTATGTTATCCAGGTACAATGCAAAAATTACAGCAATTTTCCCGTAATGTGATATGCTGTACCTGTGCCAGACAGATCAACTTGTTTTTCTGCATCTAACCAAAGGATATGTTGTTCTGAGTGGTATGGTTTTGTGCTTCATGTTGTAATCTGAACAGTTGGATTGTTGGAGTATTGTTGTTGTTGTTGTATAATTTTATGCATGTTGAATGGGTGCAAGTAAAGGGATAGGTCGATTCTGGGTCAGATGTCTCACCTGCGATGCGCTACAAAAACAGCTAAACTGTACCCTTTGACCTCTTTATGTGCCCTAAGGAAAGTTCAAACAATTTTAATTTTCAGAGGAATAGTTTAAGACAACAGAAAAACAGGCAATTGAAAGAGTCAATTTTTGTTGGTTTTGAAATTATTCTTGCTATGAATGTCTCTCTTTTAGGAGACTCATATGGCCAAGTGCTGTTGAGACCATGAAAGAAAATCTTATAACAAAAGAAATCTTTGTATTCCATTAAATAATATGCATATGAATGTAGTGTTCCATAACTGAAAAAATATGAGTTGCAAAACACTGCAGAACAATTATGAAGTGACAAATGCCATAAGAATCGAAGGAATACCTTATATTACTCTGGAAATAGCAACATTTCAATTCTGAACTTTGAAACCCCTACTTGATGTAAATGTAGAAAGGTGTAAGGTGCTTTCCTTGCACTCACATGCAGGAGCATGACTGAATACCAGAGTGTCTGAGCTGAGTGTGACTCTCAGCCAATCAGCACTCGGATCCCTTGGGAGTGATATCAGCACGTCTCCTGCCATAAATACTCTCTCCGTCCCCACACACAACCCACCGGCCATCTCAAAGAGACAGGAGGTGCGAAAAACACAATCCATCCATCTATCTGTCTGTTCGTTCATCAGTATATCTGTCTGTTCATCCGATCCATCTATCCATCCATCCATCCATCCATTCCTTCAATAGATATCTATCTACCTATCCACCTCCTTGTTAATCTCTCTATCCATCTGTTCATCCATCCATCTGCTTGTATATCTATCCATCCATCCATCCATCAAATATCTTTTATCTGTTTGTTCATCTATCACGCATCTGTTCATCCATCGAATATCCTTCCATTGAATGACCATCTATCCATTTATTCATCATCCATCCAATTAATATACATCTGTTCATCTATCCATCTCTTCATTAATCTATCCATCTGTTCATCCATCCACTTGTACATCTGTTTGTCCATCCATCAAATGCCCAAATATCCACCTGTTTGTTCATCTACCTATCCATGTGTTCATCATCTATCCAATGTATATCCATGTATCCATCTTTTCATTCATTTAATCAACAACTCAACAATCAATATATCTACCTTTTTGCTTATAAAGGTGTTTCTTTGGTTAATGCTGATGCAATTTCCTAAAGGTTGCACTTGAGATAATTTGAGGCCATCTGCCACATCGCTCTTTATGATTCAACATTTCATAATATTGCGTGTTAACAGCAGTCTGGTGTTCTTTTTTGGGAATCATCATCTGAAGTCTAATTTTGCAGAACTCAGAAAAAAAAGCAGAAAGCAGGAAAAAAAAAAATCTCTGCCAGAGTTTCTTGAGGCTCATATTTCTTGAACCGCATACAGGTTTAGAAGATTAGTTTCTAAAACACATTGCTCCTCGATTACATTCCATAACAACAGAATAGCTGCTTAGAAGATGCTGGAAAAATTTTGGAAACTGGGCTTACCTCACTTATTTACACTGCATTAATGATGCGTGCAGCATAATTGTAAAATTGTGTATTTTTTGGAATTAGGTTTGGAGCCTGTCACGACTGTGGAATAATCAAACTTTTGGATCTGCAAACTTTTAGTCCTACAGGAAGCTAAATACAGTAAACAACACTGGATATTACCTCAAGGGTGGGCATTGTTAAAAGTGAGTGTTTTCAAAACACAACCCGGATGTACATCTCTTCCTCATGACGTTGGTTCAGTCCAACAACAGAGGCCTTGGAGTGCAGTTAGCCTGATCTCTGCACAGGTGAACCACTCTTGCCATTGTCTGTATAAATGCTTCTAAAAGTATAAAAGGAGGACAGCTGGGCCTGCTCTTGTTACTCTTTAGTCCATCAACATTTGCATTAACAGAAGGATTATGACTTCACCTGGTCAATGCCTGCATGTTACAATTTGTGTCGTAAATAAGAACAGCATTAAATGTTTTGATCTGGTTGCTAGGCGTTGAGGCCAATGAGTGCTGTACGTACAAATCTCTCAAGATATTCCCACCACAACTGAACGTATGTTGATTTAGCAGGCACTGCAGAAGTTATTTCTGATCACATAAACCATTCAGTTTTTCCTGCCTCAGGAAACTTGAGATTCATAAGTTTCCAGGCTAGATACTATTTAAGGAAATGTTGCCCTGTGACGTGGGGAGAAGTTGACAAAAATGCTTCTAAACAATGGTGTGACATAAGGTAAAATTAAGGCCTGAACCACCAACGCGATGACAAGGTCATTGTGGTATCTTTCATACTGTATCTATTCAAAAATGTCTAATAAATGAATCTGCAGTTAAAAGTGCAGCAGCACAATGCTTGCTTGTTTCATCCAGTGACTATTTTTACAGATGATATAAACCATGAGCTGACACTGTTGAGAAATCATTGAGTTTCTTGGAGAACAAAGAATTACTTCCCTTGGTTACTTTATAATGTAAAACATAACTGGGTTGCTCAATTTTTGTAATTACAATGAATAAGGAATGAAGCTTTGAAAGCTTAAAAGGGATGTAACAGCACTAAAAAAGTAACACAAAGTAGTCCATATGACTCATTCGACTGTATATATACCAAGAATTTTGAGTTCTGTGTGAGAAATAGGCCAAAACGTAGGCTGTAATTCAGTGCTAATCTTCCCCTTCAGCAAGCTACTGGGACCAGCTCATTGAGTCAGTGATTTGAACTTGAGAACTGGAGCAGTCAGATTCACAAACAAATCAATCTGATGAACTGGAAAAAGTCATTCAATGAAAAAGTCAGAACTAGGGCATATAGTATACAAATAATGTCAGCTAGGTCTTATTGTTAATACTTTAGTATCAGCAGTTAGTATGAAACCTTGCTGAAATGTACAATTTGGACATACTGAAACTTCTAAACATTACTGTATATGCACTTTCAACTTTTTAGAGATTAATCATTTAGATTTTTTGATCCCTGACCCTTATCCCCAAACCTAAACATTACAATGTTATATAGAATATATAAATATATAAAGTGCAATTGACAGAAATGTGCAGGGAAATTTCATTGTCAATTTCAATAAATCTATACCACACTTAAGTACATTTTTTCTTGACACTATAAAACTTTTGGAGTGCTTTTTCTCATTTTGGAACTTCAAGACCCACAGCTTCAATTATGTTTTAAATATATACCGTAAAGAGAGACTAAGACATTCTTTAGAAAATCTCCTTTCAAAAGATTTTGCAACATGAGTCCTTTAATGTGTTACTCCTGAGGGCAAGGCCTGCACTCATTTCTAAAGGACTAAGTACATTTTCTTACATCTGTTTGCCTCAGTGTGGAAAGTGAGAACACATAACATGCATAACAAGAGAGGATTAGAAACTAGTTCTGTCTTATTCAGTACAAAATTGTATAAGCTTGTCTACACATCTAAGACATTTGTAGTCTGAGGCAAGAGAACATGCTAATCAGACATTGATGTTTCAGACAGTTATATAACCCACCTTTATTTCATCTCATGTCTACAGCAATAAAGAAGGCATTAGTGTAATGGACACAATTAAGCCTACCTTGGCAAGGTACGCACTTCAACTCAGCTTGAGCTTAACCTGCTGTCTGTGCGCCCATGCCTCTTAGTTTTCAAAACATAGTGCAGCTTTTTCCTAGTTATGAAATCTCAAAATATTTATGAAAAATGTAGCCAAAGGACTGTACAGAAGTCTCCAGATTCACGTGTTGACAATGCTTTATGACTGACACCTCACTAGTAGTAGGTTGTATTTATTAAAAGTGACCTATAGGAGATATCTGCATTTACACTTTTTTTACAATTGGCAAAAAGTCCAGCCAATGAATATGTGCAGTCACATGAGTCTCAGAATGCTGACTCTTTTTATAGCAACCAGAGCTTGTAAAGCAGCTGCAATGACTTGTGACTTTACCAATTGGGGATTGCCTCTTATACTGAGAAGGCAGGAATATTCCGCCATATTGCGTATCGCACTTTCTCCAATTCATCGTTTATAGAAGTCCAAGTTTTTGTATATCTAAAGTCTTTGGAAACACCCAGGAAATACGTATTGCCAGGTTGCCAGGTCTACAAAACAAATCCATCCCAGTTACTACTCAAAACTGGATAAATCACTTCGGGGGTCCCCCTCCATCCAAATGAGGAGAGAGATCACTTTAACCTAACCTATGGACGAAAAAACAACCCAAGAGTCCATTGCTGCAGAAAAACCACGGACCTGGCAACATTCACTTTTTTAGCAGAGTGATTTACATAAGATTTATTGCTACATACGAACAAGGCCTGGAAACCAAACTGGGAATACCAGAGCCCATGCACTTTTATCCTGCTTACATGTTTGAGAGTCATATACGATCTGTGTCACGGAGGAAGAAAACTGCAGAATTTGCATCACTTAAACCACGTAATGTAAATGTAGCCAAATAAATGTGGAAGTAGATTTCTGCGTATTCTACTAACTATCTAGTTCACTCAAAAATAAACATTTTGTCATTATTTACTCACCCTCATGTCATTCCTCATGTCAAGAAATTGCTGAATATTTTAACGATGTTCTTACTACTTTTCTAGGCCTTGAATATTTCTGTTGCGTTGCTGTTGGATTTGATTAAAACCGTCTTAATTTATGTTACACAAACAATGGTCTTGTGTGTTTGGAATGATATGAGAGTAATTAATTATAATTTTAACGTTTGGGTCAACTATCCCTTTAACCCTAACCAATCTACTAATATTCTAACGTTCAAAAACAATTTGTTGTTGTGTAGTTTCAAAGGTTCTTATAGTAAAAAGAACGTCAAAAGGGAACAATCAAAAAAGAATTGCTTTTCATTTACTTATTAATTAACGTCTTTAATGTTAAGATGTGTTTTAGCTGAGTGGTGAGATTGTTATCCAGTCTGAGCTCTGCCAAATACTAGCCTATCATTCTCTCTTCCTGTTTACACCTTAAGGGGAAGAAATGCCTCTAACAGACCAGCAGCGGGAAATTTACAGCATTCCTTCTGTCAAGTAAAGCGGCTGCAACTTCTGCAATTCTAATCATTAAAGTCTCCATGGTGAAGCGGGGCAATTTCGGTTCAACGTGACACAATGAAGATGAATTACCACAAAAGAAGTATTAAAGTTGTGTCTTATGAGCCTTGAAACAAGCTGATTTTCAATGCCAACACATCCACATCCAGCTTGTTTTTGCTTTTTGTTTTGATGCCCCAAGCACCTTTAAAGATGAAATATGGGAAGTCATAAAAATGAAGTCGTGCTGTAATAATAAGTTTGAGGAGTGAGACTAATTGCATGGTGCTTACACGGCACTGCAGGACGAAGTCGAGCCGGCATGGCTCCCTGTACATTTCTCTGTTTGTTTCTTCATATAATTTGACACAGTAATTATTACCCACCTGTCCCATATGCTCAACATACAGCCTATTTCAACCGACTGAGGAGGAACACAGAGTTCTCTAGAGAGTTTTACAACTCCCCTGTGGTTTGGGAAAGGCAGTGCTTCACACAAGCATGCTAGAGATTATTAGTGTGCTGCAAGCCTCAGTCGCACAACACTGCAATCCTACAAAAACACATGCACGCTTCATATTCAGGACGCAAGACTCTCTGACTTTGCACAGAAAATGACACGAATATTGGATTATTTACTTTTTTATATAAAGCGTTCATTCCCTTGTTTATTGACAGCAGATGGAGAGATGTCCTAGTTTACAAACCGTTCAACACACGCCTTTCCTGTATGCATGATAAGTATATTCATATCTCATCAACACAGATGAAAACAGTTAAACTGCAAACTGCACAAGACGTAAACTGCTAAGACGCTAAAAACAATCCAGGCATGAGAGATGCGTGTGAAAGACATTTTTATGCGAAATGCCCCAGGGAAGATACGTGGTACTGAAGAAAGAACTATGTAATGGCCTGACTGTTCTGGATGAAACCGGATCAAACTAAAAGATTAAAAGTGCAACGCATACAAACCGAAATGACATTAAAATGTATTCGGCGGCTGAAGGGAATAACGCCATTTCCGAAGTATTCGCGTGTTGCATGTTCGACAGGTGGAAATGTCCAAACATTTTGGTCACACTTTAGCTCTCCGTTTAATGTTTGACGGATTTAGCAGACTTGAATTCTGGTGAAACATCGACTTCAACTGAATTCAGGAAGTCGCTGGCAGAACACCTGGACATAATAAAATTACAGCCTCACTCCTTCCCAGACTTTCCACACTTGGGCAACAACGTGAGTAATGACATTTAAGCCAAAAAATAAATAAACAGAAATGTTACCAATGCCAAAGGGATTTTTGGATTTTATTTACAGCCATAAATGAAAACAACTTACTAACTAAATGCATGCATTAAAAAGGGGTTAAATACGTGAATTTTTGCAACCAAAAAAGGCCAATAAAAATCTGTATATTTCATTTATATAACAAAAATCTCAGTCATAAAAGAAGCTAAAAGAGATTTGGAGCAAACGTATAGGACCAAACGTGTTTGCAGCTGCTCAATACAAGTCGTCTACTTACAGAAAGACACAGACACACTAACACAGAACTATTAACAAAACCTGTATTTCATACAGAGCTGTTTATGTAGCAATTTGTTAAAAAAATAGACCTAAGGCATAAATAAGTGTTTCCACATTCGTCTAATTGAACTTCTACAGAGCTGCTGCTAATGCTATTTCATTCAAACCAACACTGTGAAAAAAAAAACATTACGGCCTGACATCACTTTGAACATGCAGATTTAAAAGTTTACTGAAAGCTTTAAAAGTAAAAATACGCGCTTTGGCACCCCCGACGCAGCTTGGAAAGGATGTTTAAATACGACAGAGTTTAATATTTACTTTACGGTTGTATGGTTTACTGTAAAAAGTTACTAGCAGTGATTTTGCAGCTCAGTGCCACACGTATTTTGTGGGTTTTAAAAGTTTATTAGATTTTTAGCATGTGCACTGTTTCGAGTGAAAACATGTTACTCTGCAAATTTCTTCAGGATGATGAAGTTTATAGCTAGAGACATAAAATACAGTTAAACTGCTGAAGTGTTGGGGTTTCAGCTGTTAAGAAATGAAAATGACGACACACAAGGGATCTGACCTTTCAAATTAGTACACGGGCTTCTGATCTAAGTACAAACCTCCACCCCACATGCATTATGCCATCCGCAGCCTGCATCATTAAATAGGAGCTTCTGACCCTGTGCAACCCAAACAACTCTAATGGGTTTCCAAGCGGTTGCCCTGTTTTGCACTCTTGCCTGCTAAGACGTTCTGATATTTTGGATTTAATGGGGTAGTTTTATTTATACGCTCATAGATTTCTCTCTCTGTCCTCATTTTAAAAAATGACCTGATGCAGCAGTAATGCCTAATTATTAACCGCATTTGTTTTTGTTTTTTTCGCTCATCGTCCACTTTTACACTAGTTGGAGGGACTCCAGTGCTGGCGCATTGAATATTCTCCACACTTCTAATTTAAACCAGCATTTTGGCAGCCAATGCCGAAATAATGCATTCAGATAAAATTAGAAAACAAACACACGCTCTCCTTCAGGAAGAAGATAAATTTCGGCTTTCACTACGCCGAGCAGGCCGAGAGAGCTTTTACACTGGGGAGCACAATCGGTTCTTGTTAAAAAGTTAGAAAAGAGTTTAAATGCGAGCACAAAGTTCCAGTGTGAATCACCAGCTAGGTCGAAGGAAAAGGACGCTAAGCTGATAAGACTGGACAAACTGTGGATAGAGGACTCCGATCATAACTTGGAAAGCGCTGCGTTAGTAATGCACAAATGCTTTAGCTAGACTGCAGGTGCAAAATGCATTACGGGGTGTTCATACATATGTCTCAGTTTGTTTATTTAATTTAATTGGCCTTTGCTACAGTCTATATTTTTTGTTATTTTCACTAATACTACTACTATTACTACTAATAAATAATAAAAATGATTGAAAAAAATAAACATTTTATATTATATATTATAGTTTATATATATATATATATATATATATATATATATATGTGTGTGTGTGTGTGTGTGTGTGTGTGTGTGTATGTTTTCAATTAATTAAGCCTCATGTCAATTATCCATTTTAATAATAACTATTATTATTCAATATATTAAGTCACTTTATTCATTTGTATTACTATTTTAGTGCGTGTGTGTTTATTTCTTATACGTACAATTATGCAGTTTATTTTAATTTTCAATGTTGTTGTTGTTAAACCTTTTTTAAGTTTTTTAAGAAAAACTTGTTTGTTCCATTGAAATTCGGATGAAAACATTTTAAAACATCTTTCCAGCTACAGACAATCTCATTTAACGTGTACTAAAATGAACCTGATTGGTGGTGCTTTGTGCATTTCAGCTCAGTCGGAGTTCTTTGCATAAGAGGCACTCAGTGCACATGAGAGCACATGACATTAGAGAGGAGGTGTAAACACATGCATGCAGCACAGGATTAGAGTATCAGCCCTCCCCCCTCTCTCCACCCAGCACTGAAAGTCCAGTTTGTCCGAGAGCTGCAAAACATCGAGTCTGGCCATCAACAGCTAGTGCACATCTGACACCAAAGCCAATAAAAACTCAAACGCTGCATTGATTCATCAGCAGTGCAAAATGACAGCTGCGTGCGCATTTATGCATGTGAGCGGGACTCGTGCGGTACATTCTGTCCTAGTTGGAGAGACGCCCGCACTTCCCTCTCTAAATCCGCTTTGTGTCCAAGGAACTCTATCACACGGATCGTGTGCGGAAAACTCCCGCTGTTTTGAATGAGCGGCGAAGTGCAAGCCACTTCTAAACCGAGCAAACTAAACGAGCTTCATAGCATCGATAAATTCCCAGAAACGCATGGACAAAAGTCCCTCAATCCATCACTCTTTAAACATCGTCCCAAGGACAGTTTCCACTGGCAATTGTTGGAGTATTTGTCGAGAGGGGGAGATTTTGTTGATCTTGTTCCTTGCCCCTTGAGAGAGAGGAAACGAGTATTGACTTAAAAAGTGCAGCCCAGAACGTTTAGCTGACTTTGTGTCCCTGTTAATTCCACCTCACAGCTTCGATTTCGATGTCGGAAGCGGAAAATAGCTGTCATACTGTATGCTTGGTGGGTCACGATCCTTTCGAAGCGTAAGTGAGACATTGGCCTTTATAATGTACACAAATTGTCAGGAAGAATAAGTAGAACAAAGGCGTGACAGCCTTGCATAAGTCTTAGAAATGAAACAGAAAGGACATGACGAGGTTTCCTTTGAGGAAAATGGCTGCAGGGCAAAGTGCCCACAATGAAAAGAGGCCAGACAAAACAACCTGCCCTGTAAAACACATTTGTTACAATGGAGCTGCTGGCAGAGCTGAAGCACCCAGTCGTATTCCTGTCACAACGCGCTTCCTAGCTTTCATGCACCGTCCAAGACCAAACACTGGAGAGGTTTGTTTCCATAGATCGGAGTAGTTGTGGAAATGTGTTTGGGGTTAATGCGCTCGGGCACAATCATCAAACTGCTCTTGGCTAAAATTACAAAAAAAAAAGGTTAATCTGACTTAAAATCTGGACTGGAGTACATTAAAATACAGATTAAGCCGCTTAACGTGTTTGGCACTCGGCAAGACAAGATGGCAGTGGATGAATAGAATTCTGTAACGGTCACAAAAATATAGCCATTTTAAGCCAACAGTCTACAGCGGTGCCTTTTGTCATGTTTTTGATTGTAAATGGATCTATATGATCTTTAAAAAAAAAAATCACATACAGCTTTCAATTTATTTCAGAATTTCTAATAATATAAAATATACATTTAACAGGCATTATTATTTCTCCCATTGTCTTTTTAATATCATTATGAATTTAATACACTTTGATTATAGTAAAAATTTAATATGAGGTGGAAAGCAGCTTAAAATTACATTTATATACTATAGTAATTATGTTTTTAATAAGATTTTAATATTGTTGCAACGCGTCATACTGTATTGAATATGTCTTAAAAATGTGGTAAACATTTCACTAAAAACAGCAGCGTGCAACGTAACGGCTATTTGCATGTGTTACAATATAAACAAAAAAAATACAATTCAAAATGCTGTGGACAACATATGGACTGAAAAGCCGCATTTTGACATTCAACGATTTACTCGTCTGACAAAATAATGTGTACATTCTGAGGCTTATCGCAGCAAATACTGTGGATCAAATTAACTGCATGCCATGTAATTCATTTCGATTCAAATTTAATTTTAACTTATTGGCGAGCCAGGTCTGGCCCAGCTTTTTAAGCTCTGAGGCTTTTCAGGCATCTATCTGACTGTGAAATCATCCTAATTATTGTCAGTTCCTTGTGTGTGTGGCTATGTAAAATTACAGTAATTGTGCTTCTGTCTGGTCAGCTGATGTGACCTGAAATGACATTAGACAAGGCCCCTGTGAGAATATAGAGCTTGTCCTGACCTACGACTACACCACAAGTCAAACTTAAATAAGACACGAAGCAGATACAGAACAGGCTACAGAACCGAAAGGGAAATCAGACATTCATCTCAGCCTCGTCTGGTTATAATCTAATCTCTAGCATTTTCTCACAAAAAAAAGCAGATTATGATATCAGAACCTTTAAAACATGATCATACGGATTAGTTGCACAGTTGGCAGAACGGCTCCAGAAGTGTGATGTTTACTGAGTTCTTTCAGTGCGTGCTTTTACAACTACAAACCTGTAATGTGGTTATGCAGAAGGGCATCTATATGTTTCTAATTTGATTTTAAAGCTCATTATCCTCGCCAGATTAAACTAAAAATGTTTACCATCCATCTTTGGTGGTCCGTGGGATTTATTGAAACCAAGTGCATTTGCAATCAAACTGCATTCAAAAGGCTGCAAACTCTAACCGCTCCGCTTTTAGACTTACCGTGGTCTATATATGGGTAAAATACCTTTCCCATGATTCGATTAGACAAATCTGGAGCCCGATACGTTGCATAACAGGACAATTTTGCTGTCGAAACCCTTACGCGTAAGCCAGCACGAATACATATTATATTCACAAACAGAAACCCGAGCAATCTTCAATTTATTGACTCAAGCTCCTTCTCACAGAAACATATTTCTGGCAAAAAAATAAAAAAAACAGTGGCATTCTGGGCCTCTGCTATGGTTCATCCAGTTTATCCTTCGATAATGCAATCGAGCAGATTGTAATGATTTGGTTAAGCTTTCTAAAGCTTAATGGAAGTGAAAGACAACAGCAGAAGTAAATCAGTAGAGAAATCCAGAGCTCACTCTCAATCGCCCAGTTTGGAAAGGATATGCAAATATGAGGTTTCCCCCGGGCCAATCAGCAACAGGAAGACAGAACAGGGTTAGGTGGTGAGTTGCATAACAGTTGAAGCAGACATGTGAAAAGGGCGCTGTCTGGAGCTGCAGGCGCTCGCAACCGGCTCGAATCGACAAACATTTCACACTAGCGTCCCTGAAACCACCTGTCCTCATGATTCCTCCATCTCTTTTGTTCACGTAGGAAAGAATATTTAACAAGAGCTAAAAGAGTACAAACAATGAGAACTACAACTAGACATTTCCATAATGGAAAATTCCCATTCAAACTTGACGAACGAGAAAAATAAGGTGTACATTTTGACACGGTCAGCATATGAAAATGCAAGATTCGTTGCAGCGGTGTGGAATTAAGGAATTGAATGTGCTATCACGCTGTTCATCAACATCTAAAACTGGGGGAAGTCATCAAGCCAGAGCCTGCGAGTAGGAGGTAAACACAATAGCTGGCACGCAATGCTTGTCTGTGTGGTCTATCGTTCAACAAGGTCGAGCTTTGTGCGTGACTTTTCCAATGGCTGTAAATGTTTGGAGCCGTTCTCTTGCAAATGAAACCTCGTACAGTTGCCTTCCATGCGGAACGCCGAGACAATACCAGCATTTTCCCACTGGAAAATATACAGAGAATGATTTCACATGCTGTTCCTGAACACAAATAGACGAATTCCTGCATTAAGGTCAAATAAAAATCCATGCAATCCATGTGCAATTCGTCATTTTGGGTATTAACTTTTCTTTTCTTTCTTTTTTTTTTTTTTACAGTTTAAGCTTACATATATAATGATCTTTTAATACATACATTTCAATATATATTCATAAGGGTCAATTATACATCAACTGAAAGCTGGTTGCATAAGTTTTCCACTGGTGTATGATTTGGTGGAATGATAGGGTATTTAATACAAATACACATACAAATATACCTTTGCTACTTATCACTGGTTTTGAGATCCAGGGTCGCATATTTACTAATGGCTCACTCATTAAAAAGTTAAACTCCTTTAAGTAATCCATTAAATCAGAGCTATAAACATCTATTTTAGGTCCCTATCTGCATGCTAGGCAATAAACTGCTTAGTGTCCACCAGCAGCCACACAACTGTCAGTAGACACTTCCTTTCAAGTGTTATTAGGCAGCTGTGGCTGGCAGGTTAACCCTAAGGAAAGAGCTGTAAAAGAAGGGTGACACCTAGAAGAACACAAGCCTGCCAGGATTTCCCTTGCAAATGTTTATGTGGCGGCCCACTGACCAGATGCAGTGACCCAGTAAAGTCCAGACATTTGCTGAAAACATCAGAGGAGGAACAGCCAAGCCTTTGATCGCTGAGCTGTGCGTTACAATCATATTCTTCTGTAGACTTTGTATGCAAAACGCCTTCAAATGTAGGCTTCGGTTTCATAACACTTTTTCCATCATTCCAGCTGGATTATATCTGCGGTATGCAGAGATGAGGATCTATAGCCTGCCAGTGCGCAAATAGATCGTCACTGCCCCTAGAAAAAAATATGCTGAGAATTGAAAGTCTACTGTACTTTCTAGAGCCTTTTAAAACTGCAAGGATCATGTTGCATAAAGCTTTTGCAATAAAAATAATACCAATAAGAATATGAATCAGTAGTTCCAAGCAGTTCCCACAAGCTTTGCAAATTCCTTTCTGCACTGCTGATCTTTTGCAAGTGTTCCTCAGCAGCAAGTCATTACAAAATGCTTATACTGAGGGAAAAAATCAGATTAGAAATTATGCAACTCTCCAACAAAACATCCATCCATCCATATATTCAAAATATAAATTTTTTCCTCTTTCTATCCATATATCTATTCCTTCTATCTGTCTGTCAAACATCCATCCATCCATCCATCTAACATCCATCCAACATCCATCCATCCAGTCGTCTAACATCCATCCATCCATCCATCCGTCTGTCTGTCCATCTACCCATCAATAAAATCCATATACCCATTTATCTATCTATATTAAAAAAAAGTATAAAATAAACATATCCATCTATCAATTTATCTATTCAATTAACCATTTTTCCTAATACGCTAAATATTCATCTTTCCTTACATCTGTCTATGTTGTTATCCCAAAATCTTTTGATCTTTCATCCATCCAATAGTCTGTCGCTCTATAGGTATAGCTATAGGTAGGTCCCATCCACCTATCTTTTTAATTACTTATGTATCCATCCATCTTCTTAGAGTTTCTTTTTATATTGTGAAACACTGCTTTCATATGAAATCCAGCG